>NW_022985440.1:1269608-1542221 GCF_010093595.1 Mytilinidion resinicola
TGCTTCTGCCTACGCGTACAGTCACTTCCTACGTAGTATATAGTTTGGCCTTCGGGCCCCCGAAATAAGACAGAGTTCACGTCAATTTGCAACCTGAGTCTCACAGCCACAGTAACAGCTACGCTCTCAAGCATTGTACTTCAGGAATCCGTATTGTTTTATGCAACCCCAATTACGTCAACCTCAAACCTTCCAGCTGTACCTACTGGCTCGTATCAGCTCAAAAGTACCGATCCGGAAGAAGACGCCCCGAATTGTGTTGTTGGAGCCGGCCAAAACGCCTCGTGGTCTTGCCATGCTGGATTTTCAGCCTTGAAATGACGGTACGACAAAGAATCGAGACTGTGCCAGACGTTTCTCTAGCATTACTCGATGAGACAGACGCAGGAAACACTTACGGGCTGCAACCTCCGACGCTACCTAGCCTCTCGGAAGACTTGATTCAACTTACTCTCGTAGATGACCTCGATGATCCAAATTTAGGTCCTGCACATCACTTTCAGACCACGTATGATAAAGTCGTTATCCTACGAGCCGACGAGTTTGTTTCTCATAGAAGTGGCAAGAGGTCATTCACACGAGGTGTGAGTAAGGGAAAACAAATCGTGGCAGGAGACATGCCGTGGTTCTGTCACTGGGATGGTACGCTGATTGAAGGATACCTCTACGTTACATCGAACAGCAGCCAACTCGCGACTCCAACATCATCCTCGTCAATCGCGCTTCCGTCCCCGTCCAGTTTGGAAGAGGCAGTACCTAATACGCCTTTTGCCACAAAGATCGAAGAGCGCCGGTTGCCTGTGAATACGGCCCCAGGTTATTGTCAGCAGATGCAGATGTTGGACAGTGGGGATATCTTGCCTGCGGTAGACGATGATGGAAATACGATAGTCGTCAACTTGAAAGAGAAGGATCCTACAATGGAAAATTTCCACCCTGGGTCGGCGAGGCGAAAGAAGTCACGGAAGAGCAAGAGAGCGGATCCGGAGAATAGCTGTCATTGCCAGTGGACGTGGTAGACGTACAGTACCTGGTCAAGAGTTTGGATACAACTGCTCACCAACGTATGAGGTGTCCTGAATGTGATCAATCTTCCCAATAGGATGTCAAATCCTGACTGTCGTGAACCAGAGTAACTATGGACATGTCTTTCACAGCCATTTGATCTGAAGAGTCTCGTCCTTTACATCTGATTCTGGCCCCCATAAACATCCTGGGGAACTCCCTATGGTGCTATATTGATGTGCAGTTTATTCTCATAGCTCTTCGACTTGAGTCGTACGGAGCTTTACATCTTGTTCATCGCGCTGCGCACGTTGGAGTACTTCATACAGTGCTACGAGGGGGGCTGACTGCATTCTACTCCCGCCGAACTAGGGCGATCGGATCTTTACATCCTATCCTGGATTATCATCATGCGCCGGAGCACCTCATACGCGGGCTACTGGCTAGAAATGAGCAATGACCCTTTTCTCATTCGCGCTCTCGATAATTTTACCTTTCTTCCTAAATTTTTATCATCCGATGGAACACCTCACGCGCTAGCTAGAAAGTTTGACTCGTGAGCTATGAAGACCTCCCAAGTCGCACTCTAAAGGACTTGACATCTCATCCGCTAGAACACCCCATACACTGGCCGGAGAGCCCGCTTAAACAGTAATAAATCTTCCTGCTTCGCGCTCTTGACGAATTGAGATTTTATCTCGAAAGTTTTCAGGGCGTTGGAAGACCTCATGCAGTGACTAGACGTCTGCAATCATAAGCAGTTGACCGCTCTTACATTCACGCCTTCAAAATCTTTACGTCTCGTCTAGATATCTGAAGATGCCATAAGATACTCCAAGCGGCTTTGAGCCAGACTTCCCTTCTACGCCTCTGATCCACAACCGCCGGTCCTTTACATCTTGCATTTTCAAACACGTATGTGCCGGGGGTGTCACCCAGCGATATTACAGTCCGCAGCAGCAACACCACAAAGCGTTTATTTCAAACCTGAAGACGTTTAGATACCAAAACGCCGACCCGTGTTTCCCTTTAATCCACAATCTCCGGTCGTTTGCATTATGCAAATCTCAAGGCCGGATGGGCCAGGGGCGCCAGCGAGCGCCATCTACCGCCGCAGAAGCAACAATACCGACCTCTGATTTACACGTCGAAGCAGATAGCTCCCAAACTATCTATCTCTTTTCCACGACCCTGATTTGCAGTCTCCGGCTCTTTAAATCTTGTTAATCGTAAGGCCGAATAGGCCAGGGATGCCACCCAGCCCTGTCTACCACCTCAGCAGCAACAATGCTACCTTCCAATTCGCGCTTTGAAGGCCGTGGACCTCATAACACCTAGCCGATTTTCACAGCCGCAATTTGCAGCCTCTAGCTCTCTACATCTCGTGATCCTCGAGGCTGAATAGGCCAGGGGCGCCAGCTAGTCCTATCTACCACCGCAGCAGCAATATTATCACTGACTAATTCGCACTCCTTTCCCCCCCCCCTAATGCACAGTCTCTAGCTCCTAGTGTTTGAGGTTAGATATGCAAGGGATGCTATTCAGCCTTGTCTAATACCGCAGCAGAAACATCATAAACCGTCTAAATTACGTCCCAAAGCAATGAGACCTAAGCATCTATCACCGCACGTCACATGACGTTTCAAACGCTGATTTCAAGCCTTGCAATCAACTTTGAGAACTATAGGTATCTGCAACTGCATTTAGGCTACCCAACGTGTCCCCAAGCAGGAAGAAAAGGCATATCTTCTAGTACCCGTCCGAAGAACATAGCACGCAATCGCCCCCAAAAAGTGCAAGGAAAGCAGAAGAAAATCGCACGCAAACGACTAACAAATACACGAAGACAGGAAAAGCCACAGAAGCAGAGGAGAAAAGAAGGAAGTCTCATACAGTTGATGCAAATCATCGCAGTTCTACCGGCCTACTGCGCACTCTCATAATCCATTGAGGCGCCTCAAATCGCCTAACCCGACTGCAAAACGTCTTGCCACCCTTCCAGATCTTGAGGGCCGGGTCTTCTCCTTCCTCGTCGGGGCCTGAATCACGAGCCCGTTTTCTTCCCGCGGCCAGTTGACGCTGAATTGGGGTCGCTGGGGCAGTCGTTTGCAGAGCCGTTGACGTCGTTAGGGGTGGCGCGACCACTGGGACAGGCTGTGCAGCAGGCTGCGCGGTGCTAGCCGAGTTGGAGGTTGTGGTCGAGACGGTGGAGGACGAGGGGTTTTCGGGAGAAGTTGTGGAATTGAGGCCATTGAGTATATTTAGTAGTTCTGTTGGCGAAAGGCCCGGGAGCGTGGGTGATGGGGAAGGCGATGATGCAGCAGGTGGCACCAAACTCTGTAGAAATGCTGTCAAGTTCGACTGCTCAGGGTAGTTGGTTTGAGATGTTGGGGGAACGGATTGGGCGATATAATGAGAGGTTGACCACGGATGGTACATAGGCGTCGTAGTCTTTAGGTAAGGAACTGCGACGTGAGGTGCTGGTGATGTAATTACTTGAGCCGGAAGTATTGGCTTATTTCCAGACTTGCGCTCTTCTTCACGGTAGTTCTCACAAAAGGTCTTCCATTCCAGTGGTGACATGCCCTCCAAGCCTAGCTGTATCCATACCTCCTGTGCCATATCTTGATACGAATGAGGGTTTTCAATCACCTCACCGTGGTTTGCACAGTGCTTTTCATACATCTGTGCGCATTTGTTCATCTCAGTTGTAGTTAGCGCGCTCTTCTTATACGCCGAGTTCCGCCAAACGGTGCCATTGAGGCGTTCAAATTGGAGGAAAAGTCGGTTCAAGAAGCCGACACGGTCGTCATACTCAGCATTACAACCCGTCACTGGGAGTGGCTCCACCTCGATATCAGCATGGACAGGCTCTCGCTTCGAACTGCCCAGATCTGAGGCAGGGGCGGATGAAATCGAAGAATTGAATGTTAATGGGGTGCTCGGCATTGACGATAGTGATGAAAAGCTTGATGAGAAGGAGTCCTCCGGACGCTGGTGGGCCTCGGTTGCGTCTTCCATGCTCTCTTGTGGGCCGTACTCTTTTGCTGAAAGGATATTCTGGGTGATGGATGGCAATGAACCCCCAGCTGCAGCTTGGGGAGCCTTGGGGGCATCTATCATATCACAATCTTTCCGACCTAAGCCATCCATTGCATCAGCACCCAGATCAAGGCCATCCGTTTTCGAATGTTCCGAAGGCTCAAACTGCTTTAGACGAGGTCTAGGATCCTCCGTGACCATATCGATATCGTCATCTTCATCGGCGGTGGGCATATCCAAGTCGTTCTCAAGGGCTGCGCTTGCACCACTAGCATCAATGCCTCCCGTGTTCAATTCTCCTCCACCAGGCGGATTATCAGTAGACGTGCAAGCTAATATGTCCGAAGATGAGTGTGATCGGCGTGTACCAATCGTCAACTTCTCCATGGCTTCCGTAGCTTCGTCGATTCCGACGATAGTTAGGGACTCATAACGCGAGGGAGAAGCAGGCAAAGCGATGCTCTTTGGAAACCAGTCAATCTTGTTAGAAGCCCTATATTGATAACCGGAAAGACTAAAAGCACGCTGCACGTGGCGGGCTGGTTCCTCTGCCACAAGTTCTGGAACATCATCCATCGCTTCGACGGTATCGGTAGGATTGTGACAATGTGGAACCGAAGCATGCTCTGTAGCTGGCTCACTGGTGTTCGTAACAGGTATCCTAGTCGAATAGCTCTCCCCTTCTGTGACTGCGTTAGTAAAGCTCCCATTTCACAATAGAACAGCGGAAAACATACGAGGAGCTTTGGTCTGTTGAGAAGATGCTGAGATTGTGACAATCCTCAGGTTCTGAAGACCTGCAGTAATGGCACGTAGTTTCTCAGGCCTTAGAGGGCGCTTGTGCCCACAGTTGTGCGTTGGCAGCCTCGCGTTGGTGGGATAGAAGTCGATTCGTCCTTGTGTCCTCCAACCTTTAAACTTCCAATTGGACCATTCGCAAACAATGCGCTCATCTCGAACTTCATTGCGAGACGTCGTAACATTGTTGCGAGAACATGGCTCCTGACGAGCGGGCACGACGGCAGGGGCCCAGATATAATTGGCCTGTGAAAGAAATGAACACAGAAGTGGTTGTTGTGAGATAGAAGGATGGAGATGGGTGGTGAGCAGAGCTTGTGCGGTGGGAAGAAGGAGGAGAAAGTCGGAAACGGGCAAGGCTTTTGTGCGGTGGGCTGAATCTTGACTCTGTCGCTGGCGAATGACGCGGAGGGCCAATCTGGTGGATCTGAATAAGAAGTTTGGACAGTCCCTGCAACTGCTTGGGGTACCCTGATAGGCTTTGGAAATTCTGAATACAATGTAGAGGTCAACGCAGTGGAAATTAGACTACCTTTTGACTTGCTGAAGACATTTACCCACGGTGCTCCTGGAAATAGTGTCGAGAGAGCAAGAGTGAAGCTGGAGCATTGGCATATTCGTGTGCCCAAATTTATAACCTAGTAATGCCCGTGTCGCTGTATGAAGTATACTAGTCTCTTGAGAATTTATTATCAATTCGTATACACCTATAGCTTAGCACTCTTCTCAATATCCAACTTGGCGATAATGGGAGCAAGCATGGCTTTCATCTCCTCAGTCATTTCCAGCTCTTGACCAGTTCCTTTGCCGACCGGCGGAGTGATATTCCACTCAGGGATAAGTCTAGACCCCAAAGGAGTGAGCTCTACGACGGTGCCACACGTATACTCAGCCTTCTGAAGCATGTCCAGCATCTTTTCGGCAACTTGCTCTGGCAACAGAGCCTTTTCATCGGAAAAGGAGAACTGCTTCATTTTGTCCAGGGTAAAAAGCGGTGTCTTTACCAGACCGGGGCAGATCGTCGTGATCCTTACACCGGTATAGGCATCTGTGCCTTTCATGCTTTTGGTGAAGCCCACCACCTAGCTACGGATCAGAACGGAGGACAATCCAAGGACCGCTGATACGTACCGCATGTTTCGTCGCGCAATAAAGCGGAGAGGCGACGTTTCCCGCGATTCCGGCGATCGACGCCTGCGTTGTGCCGTGAGAATTTCATCTTAGCTAAATATAGAGGGGTAACTGACAATGATACAGACACCGGCCTTCTTTCCCTTTCCCAATGATGCGCGGATGGCAAAGCGGGTGAGTTTGAGAGGGTGGTTGACATTGATATCGACTGACGCATATCGCTCATCTTCCGGATCTTGCCAGAAATTCGACCACGGCTGTAAAGAGGCATTAGCACCCTCCGGCACATGCTGAAGTTGATCCTACCGGATCAAAGACACCTGCACAGATACCATACGCATCAGGGACGTCTCCCCACTGCTTCTCGCTCGCGCTAATGAGCGCCTCAAGGTCTTTCCATTTCGACACGTCGCATTTCTGGAAGATGACGTTGGGGTCTTTCGAAACGAGTGTCTGGGCCTCCTCTCCCAGTTTCAGATCGCCAATAATGATTCTGCCGCCGAGTTGCTGGGTTTGCTTCACAAGACAGAGCCCGATGCCCGATCCCTACGTTTCGGAGTTCAGCATTTCCGGTCATGATAGGCGGATAGGTGCTTTTACTCCTCCTGTGATAAGAACGATCTTGTTTTTCAGAGACATGATTTTAGACTGTAGTGTCGACGTGCCGTGAATTATTCTTCAATATTTGCAAGTTCCGAGGGACGACGTGACGTTGGGCTTATCTTAGAGGACATGAGTCGGGTAACTTCAACCGTTCGGAAATGTGGCTGCGGATTGCGGGGAAAAGGAATTTTGTGGACTCCCGCCACGTCGGTGCCTCTTCTCCATCATACAACTGCTCGGGACTTTGCTTGACGAATGGCTCTGTTCCATTCATGCTGAGCATGTTGCTTGGACAAGACGACGTCGTGAGTTTTGGGGATGTGTCACAGCAGGGCCCTATGCTTAGGCGAGGCCAGATGTTCACGGGTCTACCCCTGATCAGACCACAATCCCAAATCTTCACTATCAGTTCGAGAAAAAAGAGGGCTGAAACTCAGGCCTTGTGCTCTCCCTCACAGTTAGTACATGTGATAAATATTGCAACCCGTCTTCGTCTTCGTCATATCACATGACGTATAACTCAAATAGGACTAGACTCGCTAATGAGCGAGCCGTGCCGCTCCTTGGCTCCTGACAGGCCTCCACTGCTAGCGTTTCACCGTTTCATCTACATGATAGAGTTCTGATGGGTCTATTAATTCATGTCTGATGTGGAATGCGGAGATTTTCACAAGGTGTGGTGCTGACAGTGGCTGATGATGAAGCACACTACCGACACCTTGATGCCGACAGCTAGGAAGAATGGCCCCGAAGGTGGTCCTGACAATCACACGGGCTCAACCCCGAAGTATATTTATGTCCACGGAGATGATCTTTACCTACGAGAGCACCCGGTCCGTGCCACAGCCGCACCACGCCGATGCAATGCCTTAAAATAGTGGTGATCCGATTCAAAATGCCGCGTCTAGTTGCTCCTATTAATCTCATTGAATCACCGTTGTCGGCATCTTTTCGAGGGTCTATATACACTATGTTTCCCCCTGTATTATGAAAGGTGTGCTTTGCTTGATCAATTCCTTGTCGTTCTTTTATACTACACTCATTTATAGCTTTGTTTCAGTCGTTTGATACGCTCTTTTACGATGTTCTCTATTCTTACACTCTCTCTGCTCTCTCTCGCTAGCCCAGGTTTGGCCGGCGTTATAGTGCCAAGATCTGGTACTCTTCCTCCAAAATTCACAGTCTCTGAGTACAGCAACGATGCTGTAGGGTTCCCCAATGTCTACCGCGATGGTGGTGGTGGAGGTACAATCAATGGCAAGAACATCATCGTGTTCTGCGATACTACTACCACGGACGGCGGTCCAAGCGGAAAAATGATAGGCTTTACGTCCAATAGTGCAGCCTACGTAAGTCGTCTCTCTATATAACGAATCGTAGTCGCTGATATTCCCAGGCGAACGCAGATACCCCAACTTCCTTGACCGATTTCGGATCCAGCGGCATCCCTAAAACGGCCGTGGCATATACGACTGCCGAAGCGGCCTATACCAGCAAGCACTTTGGCAGCGATGGAGGTCGAGAAGTTCTCTGGCCTGGAAGTACGTACCCACGCTTCTCGCACCTTGAGCCTTGCTAAAATCTCAATAGGCGCCATCACAGATGTGGGCAACAACATCGGTGTCTTCGCTGCGGATATTGCGGTATACGGCGGTCCCAGCCCGGGCAAAAATTACAGCACCCTCGTGGAAGTTACCGCTTCTGATTCTGGCCCGACATTCACGCGCGTAGTAGAAAAGCTCTTCTTGTCCAACGAGGTCTCCTATGGTAGCTTCGGCACCGCCAAAGCCTGGAACGGCAAGCTGATGCTGTTCGGAAACACCAAGGGCGGCATCAAAATCGCGAGAGTAGACCCTGCCGATCGCGCCGATCGCACCAAGGTAAATATGATGTCCTGCACTTCATAAACCTACCACTAACATTGCCTAGTACGAGTACTGGGACGGCAGTGCCTACACCGCCACAATGCCATCCGCGTCTTCGACGTCCGACATCGCCGTCAGCGGCGTCTACAGTTCAGGTGACTTTTACATGTCGTCATATTATAGGACGTGGATCTTCATCTACTTCAATGGCTATGCGGATAGCACGTTTCGCATGCGCTACTCGCTGTCTGGTAAGGTCTATGGGCCGTATAGTGACGAGCAAGTGCTTTATAAGACCAGTGTGCCATCTGGACAGAATTACAATTACGCTGGGCATGCGTATCCGAGTTGGGACGCAAGCGGAAAGACGGTGACGCTGAGTTGGACGATCAGCGGAACTACGACCAAGATGGCGAAAGTTTCTTGGGCGTAGAGTACCAGTTGGCCACAGTCGCAGTTGCATTTGTGGGCACTGATAGGTCGATGATTTGAGGGTTGCATGCTCCGATCTTCAATTATTGTATATACGCCATATGTTCTCTCCAGATTTTGGGACTTCTTCATGTACAAATTCGAGCTCTACATTATCTCAAAACCAATTTTTGGACGTCAGGACTTCCCTCAAGGATCTCCCCATGCATAGCTCCATGTAGATACACCTCTCCCACAAGCGTATATGTACCCTGTCCAGTCGGTCTAAGAACGTAAGGGGTTTTAGCCCCTAGAAACACGCATACGATGTCTCCTTCAGCAACATGATCAGGCGCAAGCCCTATATAACCTGTCTTCGAGATAAACGGCCGGCGCGAGTGCAGCAACTTCATCCCCGTAGTAAACCACGTCTCCGCCACTTCCATCCCGAGTTGAAATGCGTCGAAGAGGCTATCCACGGCCGAGTTATATCCGGTCACATAGAATTGCCGCCAGTCTTCGGATGTGTACGCGACACGCTCATTGATAGCAACACGCGCTGTGACCAGCTGCACGTCATCAACACTAACCCGAGGTGAATCTTCGCAGAACGCCGTGATCTCGGTAAGGTAGTCGAGCGCAGCTTGACAGTCCAAAGCACTGAGCCAGTCCGGGTTCCACGTACTTCCGAACCCCTTGACTTCATCGACGATTATGCCTTGCAATGCCACGCTTTTGGTGTCCGGAAAAGTAATCGATTGCGGTGCGATGTTTGTTGCTGTCCCGGCACTGAATTGACTGAACCAAGGGTCATCTACATTTGGTTTTCTTGTCGGCATTTGCCAGTCCGGCGCCCAAGTCGCCATCCGCCTATTCCTCTCAGTCCTTGGAAACTGGCAGTAGCAGAAGATATCCACATGTCCTTGTCGAAGAAATCCCCGAGCCGCCTCCTCATAAACGTCCTCACAGCTCGTCGACGGCGCGTAATCCGGAAATGATCCAAAGGAAAAGGCATCGCCTGCAAGTCCAAGCACAGAGAAGATACGGTCGCGAGGATACGAAGTCTCCCGATGGCTGTAGTCAATCCCCATGACAAGTGACTCGACAACGACTTGGAACAGTGAGTCCAATTGGTGGCCGCTTCTAAGCTGGTAGCGCATCCGGCGAGTTACAACGCCTCTAACAAATGTCAAAGACGTTGATTTGTAAGCGTTTACCATGTCTGGTTGCTCAACGACCCATTTCGGGAGCTTGAGGAAGTCCAAGGCCCCTACCAGCTCGTCGAATGCGATTAAGGCGCCTCCGCAGGCGATAAACAACTGCTGCGCTACGGTAAACTCCTTTATTATGTAAGTATTTACATTAAGAAAAGCGAAAAGCTGATAAGAAAACTTCTTACCTGAATAATCCAGAGCCGCTGCCAGTAATCCCGCTGACAGAACTTATCAAAGGCCTCCGTCATGGCCGCCAAATTTTCTGGTTTCTCGTGGTGATTCAGGATGTCGATTGTTACTGAACGTGAGCCCTCGGCATTGCTCATCTTTCTGATCCAAAACATAACTAGATCGCTCCCGTCTGCTGCTGGGCCAAGCCAAGCAATCACGCGCTGGGCTTCTTCGTATATCTCCTTCATCTGGGATACTTGGCGGTTCTTCTCTACCTTGTCGTCTTGATTAATGCAGAGTTGGTCTGCCCAGACCAGTACTTCTTCGTTATCATCCCACAACTCTCGCAACGCTGCTTCCAAGTTCGCGCCTATAGACTGTCTAGTCTCGTCAACCAGTATGGGGCGAGTTTCATTTCCGCTCCCCCAGGCGTAGGATAAAGCCGTGTATTGTATAGCATTACTTCGAGACGCATGTTCGAGTGTGCAGATTAGGACATCGTCCGAGATCTGTTCAGGTCGATAGAAAGAGCGGGGACGGAGTCTGATCAATCGAATTTCTTTCTCTGGTACGCTCAACGGTTTATATAGACCGCTCCGGGATTGATACATTGAAAAGAGATCACCGCCTGGATCACGCGTTTGGGAGAGATTGAAGAGTATTGCAAGTGCGCGAATGTCTAATGGAATAGAGTGAAAAATGATATGTCGAATGGAAGGAATGATTCGAATTCAAAGGAGTGCCAAACCGAGAAATGGAAGGGCAAATTGATACGTCGACAACTCTCCGGATGTCTCTGCAGCCATCACTCCTGCGGACCGACCGGGCAATGGAGCGACAGGGTTCCAAACAAAGCCTTAGGTAGAGACACTAGATGTAAGCTGATTTAAAGGGGACCTTCTGGAGAACCAGAGCGAGACACGAAGTCAAAATGAAGAGAATGTTCCGGGTCCAGGAATGGCGATATCGCGGGGCATGCATGTTCTATTTTTAGCACGGAAACGCATACGTTTATACCTTTGTAGTGATAATACTTTATCAGCTATTATTATGATGTACGTAGGACCAAAGACGTTGCTCAAAGTATTCCTCAGTTTTACTCCTGAGAGAGTCTTCCAGTTCATCTTTCACTTTTCGGTTCGCACGTCACGTGCTACAAGGCCAAGACTTATCTGGTCTAAGCATCACATGCCCGCAGACTCTATCATCTCGGTGATGGATATGACTCCAATGGGAAGCTTTTTGGGATTATCGGCAATAAGTACTACCTAGAGGCATGCCAGCAGTCTGATTCCAACCTCCCGATGGGCCCCGCTGAGAATTGGAGGATGAACGGGCACATCTCGCCTTCCAAGATCTCTGTCACCTTGATGCTCTCGGATTAGGCGTACTGTGACAGGTGTATCATTGGGCCTTCAAGTATGAAGACGACTGGGACGTGACGGCAGGGACGAATGTGATAGCCAGGCCGGAGTTGAAGATTGATGGAATAAGTAACCCAAAACGCTCTCGGTTTTCATAGTACTGGGTCATACGGGATATATCACTGCTCCGGCACTATTCTTGCTCTATCGACACCACTGTAAGGAGCACCCCAGCTAACAAGGATTGACTTCGTCAAAAGGTAGCCTAATCTCTACTTCGTTGGCGTTTACATCGTATCTGGTGTATTAAAATCCTATCGGGGTACCCCAAGCAGTGGCAAGGAGTGCCCAAACTTATGTCTTAGTGCTGTAGAAACAAGCCCTATCCCACATTTATTACCCCTCCGCCCTTCTCTTCCGCCATCACACCCTGCACTATCGCCGGATTCTCCGCATTTCTCTGATCTGGCAGCGTCGTATGCTCCTCACCTTCCTTCTTCCCCACCGGCTCTTTAGCCTCCCCCTTCCTATCCCCTCTCCTCAATAACCCGGTCATCTTATCCTTCACTTTTCCGAGCCCAAAGCTCTTCTTCCCCGCCACTCTAAAGAAATAATAAAAGCACACGGCCGCAAAGATATTAAATAAGACATACGCCCATACGATCCCGAAATTCCGCCAACGCGTCGTGTATTCAATAGACACAGACGTGAGGAACTGGTCCGAAGTGCTAAGCGAGCAGAAGCGACAGTCTTGCATATCGGACGGGTTAAGCAGGTTTCCACCACTCGTGTTGGCGTAAGGGCCAGCATAGTCGCCGCAATTCTGGCCAGCGGGCGGGTTGAAGATGGCGAGTTCGTTGTCGGCGCAGTCGACGGCCTTACCCGCAAGACCGGTAGACACTACGCCGGAAACCCAGTACGTGAGGGGCGAGACGCGGTACATGAAGATCCAGAAGCCGGGGAGAGCCTGTGGCGGCTGCATGACGCCGTTGAAGACGAGGGTCAGCGAGAACATGAATGTGGCGATATTGCCGGCGGTCTCGGCATCGGGGAGGCCGGCGATGAGGGCATGCGCGAAGGTGGAGGCGAAGATGAAGAATTGGATGCTGTAGAGGAGGATGAGGCCCTGGCGCTCGGAGGACTGGATGCCGTCGGTGGTGTAGATGGGGTAGTAGTAGCTGGCCCAGACTACGATGCCGAGGATGATTTGGTACGGGATTTCGACGAAGATGTTGGCTATGAGAAAGGCTTTCCAGGAGTAAGATTTGGACGGGCGTTCGCGGACTTCGTATAGGTCGCGTTGTGTGACGAAGAGAGGCATTATCTATGGAATGTAAGCTGTCGAAAATGAGGAACGGAGCTGGTGCGGCTCGTACCTGCTGGACGAGCGTTGTAAAGATCGTCGTCATCATAAACACAGAGAAGATTACATCCTGGAGGCCTTGTTGTGAGCTGTTCTGCTTGTAGAACGAGAAACCAATGAACCTGTAGCTAAGTTAGAGACGCTCGCAAAGCGGGTTGGGAGTAGGATAAAAGCTTACAACGCACTCAAAATCCCCAGCAATATCTTGCCCCACACATACGTTGGTGTACGCCAATACTGCTGAAATACTCGCTGGGTAACATAAAACAATTGCGTACTGAAAGGCATTGCAAACTCGCTGTGGGCATCTGGTCTATCCGCGCCGGCAATCTCCTCGTTCTTCTTTTCTTCGTGAATGCGATCGAGCTCTTTCTGGACATCCTGCGCCTGATTGCTGTTCTTCCAAACAACATGCCAGTCCTGAGTTGACTTGCCGCTAGCACCTGCACCAACGATTTCCAACATAAATTCCGCAGGGTTCTCAGTGTCTTCGCAGTGGCGACTTCCGTTCCTTTCGAAGTAGTCCAGAAGAGTACGAGAGTTCTCGCCGATGTCACCAAAGTAGACGGTCTTGCCGCCCTTGGCCAGGAAGAGGAGACGATCGAAGGATTGGAAAAGGATGGAGCTCGGCTAGGCACGTGACGTCAGAACTGCCTGTCATCAATAGATAACTCTCAGACTCACCTGATGGATAGTCGACAAGACGGCTTGCCCGTTGTCTGCCAACTTGCGCAGGAAAGCAACGATCGCCCAAGAAGATTGCGAATCGAGACCAGATGTCGGCTCGTCAAGGAAGAGCAGAAGCGCAGGTTTCGCGGCCAATTCCACGCCAATCGTCAAAAGCTTTCTCTGCTCGACGTTGAGGCCTTCGCCAGGCTGGCCAACAATCGCTTCGCTGAAGTCCTCCATGGCAAGCATCTTGATCACATCTTCGACATATTCATACTTCTCTTCCTTAGAGACGGATTTTGGCTGCCGTAACATCGCGCTAAAACGGAGTGCTTCTCTGACCGTGGTAGTTTCTAGGTGGAGATCCTGTTGCTGAACGTAACCAGTCTTGCGCTGGAAGCTGTCATCTAGAGGCTTGCCGTTCACGAACATGTCACCAGTGATGACTCCGAATGAGACGCGCTGAGCCAAAACGTCCAGAAGAGTCGTCTTGCCGGCACCTGACACACCCATCAAGGCAGTAAGAGTTCCCTTGATATCGTCAGTTTTGATAGAAGAAGTTCGTAAGTAAGAAACTTACAGGCTTAACCCATCCGGATACGTTATCGAGCAGGACGCGATGTCCGCCCTTGACTGGAATCTCATACTTGACGTCCCTCCATGTAAATATATCTTTCTGCGGTGGGATGACGTCCATCTCTTCATCTTTCTCCTTTTCAGAGTCGCCCTGGCCGCTAACAACTGCTCCGTCGCCGGATTCCTCACTGTCATTCTTACTATCGGCATTTTTCATGTACGCGGGAACATTGCCACGACGGAAGACGAGGAACTCTGCGGTCGAGGAAGTTGAAGAGTTCAGCTCGGTCCCCAGCAGATACGTGAACAAGAAGAAGATTAGGAAAGCGCAGATGAAGCCGAGATTGCGCCAGATGTGGGAGTAGCTGTACTGGTAGGCACTCTCAACCCAAGCATCTCCTGAGACCGTTCGTTCGCCCAAGACCGCGCCCGGTATGGAGCAGATGAAGGTGTTGGGCTCCATGTTAGAGTATGAGGGAACGAGCGAGCTGCACGGGAACGTGCGTCCGTGGACTTCGTTGACAAGGATCGATTCGAAGGCGAATGCGATTGGATTTGCATACGAAAGCCATAAAAACCAGACGTGCATGTACCTTGGAGTCGTTAGCTTAAGCAGTTGAGTTGAGATGAATCGAACTTACGGTCGGGGTATCGTGAAACCCGTGTAAATGACAATCATCAGCACGAGCACACCGGCGCCAGTTAAGGCGACGGTGACCGTCTTAGTGAGAGCGGCAATCGTCCGGAATATGCAGGTCATGCACAGCTGCGAGATGAAGTTGAAGAGGAAGAAGATGAAGAATTGAGAGGGTTCTCTTCGTAATCCAGCTAAGAAGTAGAGGATGATATTGAAGCAGGTGGCGGCGATGAATTTGACTGGTAGATCAGCTATTATACCAGCAAAACCTTCCACGTAAGGATGATAAAAGGCATATCTAGTTGCAATTACAATCAGCTCATAATTCTCATGCCGAGAAGTTGATGTAATGACACATACGACGCTTGCTTTTCGACAATTGGACGTTGACTGTAGAGGGTGTTGATCTCGGTGATGGCAATTAAGGCATTGAGTAAAATGGCGAAGAATAGGACTGCTCCCTTAGAAAAGAAGGAAGCAGTGTCGTCGCGCGTGCCGTAAAAGATGGAGCCGATAATCAAAGCTAAGACGCTAGTTAGTAGGTCAATTGAAAGGAGAACGGGAAAACGAACCCATGATAATTTGACCGCAGACAACAGTCACAGTAGCCGTTTTGTCATTGATCGTCCGCTGATACGACCGCTTCATGCAAAGCTTTATCTGCATAAAAGGGCTGAGCAAGAATGGTGATCCCTTGCGAGTATGTCCGGCTTGCTTCTCCCTGTGGCTCTCCTGGAAGGATGTGACAGCACCCTCTCCGACGGGAAACTCCTCGTCATTCGCGGCGATCTCTTTCTGTAGTGACGCATGCTCCTGGGATTTCCGCCAATATTCAGCAAACTCGTCGGGAGTCCTGGGTACTTTCTTTTCGAATCCTTCTTTCGCTTGACGCTCCGCAGGATTGGTTACCGAAGTTAGGAAATCTCCAGTCGTTTGACGCGAGGGGCAGTGCCATCCCATGTTTGAGAAGTACTCTCTGGCTTGATCGGTTGGTCCATAGTAGATTTGGCGGCCCTCGTAAAGCACGATTGCTTTGTCGAAGAGATCATAGATGGCTTGGGAGGCTTGGTAGATTGCAACGACATGGCAGGTACCTCCAACTTTGGAGCTGAGCTTCAGTGACTTCGTGAACTCCAAGGCGGACGCCGCATCGAGGCCACGAGTACTATTATCCCATGCTGCAATGGCGCTGCCGGCCAACGCCATTTCAGCAATGGACACTCGCTTCCTTTCTCCACCCGAGACACCGCGAACGTAGTCATTTCCAACCTGTTTCAAAAGTTAGCTGAACGATGTTGAACGCGTCGGGGAGGTAATCACTTTTGTGTCTTTGGTGTGACTCAGACCAAATATGTTCATCATGACTTTTGTCAAGTGCTCGATGTATTGCGGTCGCGAGATATCCTTTACGCGGCGACTGGGAGTGCGCGCTGCTGCCGCAAAGGAGAGGGTCTCCCACACAGTGAGGTGAGGGAAGTGCTTGTCAACTTCTTGATTGTACACGACTTCTCCCCTGAATGATTTCATCATTTGTTCCTGTGGTATACCTGGGTCATGTCAGAATAGCGTGTTAGGATTGGGTCCAGGTTTATTACCATTGTAATGAACTTTAGACTCCTTGTCCTGATTCAGACCATGCATCTGACCGGTAATGGCCTTGAGAAAGGTAGAACAACCGCTCCCAGGTCTTCCCAACACGATCAGCATCTCCCCAGCGCCAAGTACACCTTCAAAGTTGCGCAGAATCTTCTTCTCCGACTTCTTACCGAAGCTGAAATACTCTCCCAATCGGAAAGGGGCCATGAACGGGGCCGTCACATCTTTTTGTAGCTGAAGAGCATTGCCAGAACCGGAGATGTTGAGTTTCTTGAAGCTGAAGCCAGCTTGTCGGGTCTTAATGTCCTCTTCCTGTACAAGGGTCGTGAACATCCGTAGCCATTTGTAGATGTCGAATTCTGGGCTGTCTGGGTCCAGCACGGGGTCGCCCATTCTCACTCCAGCAAGTGTAGCGGATCGCTCCAGATCGGGGCCTGCGGTCGACGCAGCTCGTGAACGATTGGTATTGTATGTCTGAGTTCTGGCCAATTTGCGCACCTCCGCAGCAGCTTCAGGATCCATCTCAAAATTGTCCTTGTTGGACTTTGAGGTTATCGTTCTCTCCATTCCAAGTGTCCGCTGGACTTTGCCAATGGGCTTATATTTTCCTGGTTTGTCATCGTCGACATCAGACGCTGATGAGGTGGATGCAGCGTCATATACTATGGCTTCTTCGGTTTCTTCAACCGCAGTAGAAGTGGTGTCTGCCGCATCGTTGGTTGATGGCTGCAGATATTGCTCCCGGAAGCTGTTTGCAGAGTTTGAAGGCCATTGGTAGTGTTTCCCCTCCCGCGGAGGATGGGAAGCCATGCCTAATGGCGAAGAAGTGAAAACAGTACAGAAATTAAGGGTTGGGGACCGGGTTCAGGTGATGTTGAAGGTGACAGCACACTACGAAAGCATATATACTGGTGCACTATGACGCAGGAAAACTCGCAGCAGTCGTTCAAAGCTGGAGGAACGGCATCGGGATATCGGATTGAACCATTTTGGTATTCAGCTCGGACGGTCTATCTAAGAGTAACTCAACGCCAAGCTGTTGATTCGTATTGTTAGCAACTTTATAGCGAATAGCGGAGGTTGCATCCGGTACCCTAACGTGGAAGGGGATTGGAGCCTAATGGGAAGAACCTGGTGGCCATCAGTCTAGATCTTCTGCCGTTAGATCCAAAGTCTATCTGCTCAACGCCGCGCCCGTCCTGCGTGGCTGGCATTCATGATCGACGTCATCCCCGGTAGATCCGGGCAGTTACTCGGCACCATCTACCTAGCGGTTTGGCATTTCCTTCTTGGCATTCAACAACAATCTTTTTCCAAGCAAAAGCGTACCCGGAAGCCGGTCGTTTTGATATCCGAGTAGCTGGTAAGGCTTTACTCGAGAGATTTGCAGCAAGGCTTAGTCGGACTCGGACTAAGAAGAATGCTTGCTTGAATAGCCGCCATTATTTCGTCCTTGGAGGCTCGTACATGAGAGCCCAGTCGTCCGACCATCCGGCTAGGCTACCCGTAGACAGGCGTAGATCAAAGTTCTGCTGGGGGGCCCCCTCTGTAGGATCAGTCCGAAAAGATCTGATGAGGCATCGAAGTCGGATGGTCCGCGAATCTGTGCCAGGTTCTATCAGCGGCAAGGCTCCATCCGAGTGGCGACGGCGGTAGGTCTCTCTGTTCGGATCTTGAAGAGGTGCCCGAGCGATGAAATGGGCTGTAAAGACGGTTGAGGTGCTGAAGCTTGATAGTCCGGAGTGGTGGCGGTTGCTTTTTGCCCGTGCTGTCGTCACCATGGCTTGGCATTTCTTCCTGGACCCCTCCGTGCCCTCAAAGATTGGGATCTAGGTGCGCAGGCGAAAGTGCTTGGTCAAGATCCCGATCTATTGGTAATGCTAATTCCACCCATTTTTATCCAAAGTCCCAATTGTGCTAAAGTAACTGGAAGAATCACGAGTGCAGACTTAAACCTCCTCTCTGACAGGGTTTAACTAAGTTACCATCCTCACAAGGCAAGGTTTACAACAAGACTTCGTGCAAGTAGACTTTTCACTCATCTGGTGTGGTATATCACGTGATCCATTCAGCAGGTTAACTCCTTTTGCAACTATCGGGGCATTCTGAGAAATAGGTTAATACTAGGCTAAAAACTCTAGTTTACAGGAAGAGCACTTACTCTCCGTGCTCTTCCTACCCATCTACCCACTTTCCTTGGTGCCAATTTTGGTTGCCGAAATCTCCGTTCAATGCAAAAGGAATGTGCATAGACTTCCATCCCTGATATTTCCAGCATCCCATCCATCCACTTTAGTCCCCGCCCTTCTCTGCTTCTACAGCATATACCTCAGAAATCACATCCTCCACCTCCACAGAGTACAACTCAATAACCACCCTCCGCGGTGGCTTCACCTGCTCCTCTCCATCTCCTTCTTCCCCACGCCTCCCATCTACAGCCTCCTCCAATACAATTTGATCTTGATCATCATACTCACTGTCATCCACAGGTACTAGCGTAATCTTTGCCTGCTCTCTGTCAACCGGACCAACCGGACCAACCGGACCAAGTTTCAGCTGAGACTCATACGCAGTACGCTGTTCCTGAAGGAAGAACACAACGCTCTCGAGTGGGTTGCAGACCTCATATCCCACTGGCGTGGCGCGCAACATGTTACGCTGTACCAAACGCGTGACGAGTACGGCCCATTTCTGCGTCGGAGGTTCCCAAGTAACCAGGACGACGTTATCGAGGATGACGTGGCCTTGTTCCATGAGCGCCAAGAAGTTGAGGAGGTTGTGCGCGACGTTGTCTTCCTGGCCCGCAGCGTAGATGGTGAAGTCTTGAAGGTGGAAAGACCGGAGATTCGTTACAATGTAGCTGTGTATTTCAGGGAAGAAGTTCTAACCGAGGAACATCCGGGACTCGTTGATGACGTTGTCGTTGTGTCTCGGGCCTCGAACTCAAAGGTGCTTCAAGGATTTGAACTGGGAGATGAACGAGGCCCAGAATTTTATGCTGTGTAGAGCGCCGCGCATATAGTCGTACGGAGTGTTACCCATTCTGGTCGCGACAAGCTTGATGTCTAGGCTTGTGAGGGCCCAGGTTGGGGATTCCCAGCCTTGTTGTTGGTGAAGTTGGACGAGCCAGCTATCGGTGGGGTTCGTCTCGACTTTGAACATTTAGCTTGATTCAATTTTGGGAGAGAGCGTGGAGTGCTTACACCAGGGTTGGACGTCGTCACGACCCGATACTGGGAACGTGTCCAGCTTCATACCATCCACCCTTCCGCGCCACATACTGGACATAGTCCTTGCTAGAAAAAGCTCGAGAAACGTGCTATTGAACGGAAGAGGAAGGTTCAGCGGATCGATGTTGTGTTCCCGCGCAAACTCCAGAGCACTGGGTGGGAAATCGTAGTCTTCCCTCTCTTTCGTGCCCCCCTGAACAAATCTCACTTGTGGAAAACGCCGCAATACAGCACGTGAGCGTGCGGCCAAGTCCTCCAGGTCTTCGTAAAGGAACGGCCGGATAAACCAAGAATGATATTGGTTGACGAGGTACAAGTCCTCAGGATACACTCTTCCACACTGCATCATATGCTTTTGCGGGCGCATGAATTCGCGGTGAATTCGGAAGAATAGTTCCAAGGGGTGGTACTGAATGTTTTCGGGAAGAATTTTGTCGTGGTAGAATCGTCGGCTGGTGACCACCGGTGTATGGGTAATCTGAATCCTCCGAACGTACTTTACGAAGTTTGGTTTCTGTTGTAGGAATTTCTGGAGCTTGGGTTGACCCGTCTTAGAGTGGAAGTAGAGTTCCATGCTACGGAAAAAAACGGCGGGTACAATGTCGTAGAATTGTCGAGACACGAGGTTTGCAGCTTTGAGGTCCTTCTTGGCGTCTTTCTGGAACGAGTCATCGGGCTCCAACCATTGTAGGATCTCAAGTAGAATCTCGTTCGGGACATCTGTGAGGGGGGCCGCCATATCGGCGCTTCTAAGAGCGAGAACAGGGCAGGGGGATTGTCTGATTTGTCAATTTGGATTGCTTGTGATGCAATTATATTGAGGGTCTGCTTTTGCAGGCATGATCAAGTGACGTCATGAATTTCGAGCTAGCGATGCTGGTGAATATGGGGAGCCTGGTCTTTATAGCTTGATCCCTCTTAATATTCCGGGGCTCGAAATTGAACGAGTGTCAATGACACAGAGCGCCGGCCCTTAGCTAACGGCACCCCCTCGTCCCAGTCCATAGACCCGGGCGTATAATTCAGCATCCTCACATCTCTTCAGCAGTTCCGGCATTCCGCCGTCTATTACCGTTGGAAGTATATCCTCTCGGTAGGCATGACAGAATAGCTGCTAGCACCTTTCATCGATCACGAGGTACGCCAGACCATATAGCTCCACGACACCGCGATAAAACACGGCTAAAAGCGTGCAAACGTCCCTCCATGTGCGACACCTTGAAAACATCTTCTTCAAGGCTATGTCATCGAGCGTGAGATGACTTAGGGCAAGCGATCTTACGAGTTGGATGATGTACCAGTAGGAGGTCCAGTCCAGCCACTAGCCAACTAACCGGAGAGACACTAATGTGCGCGGTAGTCTTGGGTGAGAGAAGAAGTAACAAGTAAGTGCACATGGCTTAGTAATGTCGCATTGAGCAACCAATCCAACCGTGACTAAAATAGAGTGTGCGCAGAGTACAAAACACTATGAGAGATAGATTTTCTTTCTAAAATTGGCACTCTATGTGATCAATGTGATTATTTTGAATTGAGAATCAGAAGCACTTACTACCCACAAACAGAGATGCAGTGGTGTTCTGGTCTAGGGAAAAAAATTGAAACGCCTATGGCGCAATTGCTTTTGCAATTAGAGTATTGACGTATTCTAGACCGCACTAGATTAGGATTTGCGATATTGTGGGTTCAACCGACCACATCCTCGTCCCTGAATTCCCGCTGTACGGTATCGATCTTGTCATCCGGCCTCGCGAGATATGTGATAGGATCCCTGAGCTCGTACCAGCCTCCCATCGGTGCATTGATCTTGTAGCCTATGAGTCGCTGGGTTGGTTCATCCAAACTCATAGCCCTCTCTTTCGAAATGTTGAGATACTGCTGGAGAGTTAATATTTGACAATCATTAAAGTGGTAATTAGGGCCCACGTACCTGATTTTCTTCTTGTCTTAAATGACCCTGGGTCCAAGAGGCACCAATACTCCTTCTTAGTACTCCAGATTGGTTTGCTCCGCCCCTGTGGACGAGCGAACCATGGAGCAAAAGGCAAGAGCCCGTCTTCATTTCTGTGGATGCCAGGACATGTCCTGCGGGGTCCCAGTCTTCGCCCCAGGTATGACTCCCAATTATTCCTTCCACGCAGCCATTCTCAGTAGTATTCCCTCCCGGGCTCCCAGACCACAGTGCCCATATCTCAACAGGCTGGGACAGCGGATGTTCCGCGAAGTAGATGTCGTCGTGACGGTGTAATGGCTCAGCTTGTGAACCAGGTGCTGAGTCGAACACGACTGTCGCACTTAGCTGTGGCCGTGAGGTATTGCTCAACCGCTCCTCTCCGTGCCATATTCGCGTTGTCTTTTGCAGTTTGGCATCAAGGAATTGGAGCAACTTGGGAGACTTGAGGAAGTCATAGACGAAAGTTGGGGATTTCGATGCCAACGCTGTGACGGCTGATGGAGATGCGGAGGACGAGAGGCCAAGCTCTTTGTTCAAGGTGCTGATGGTCTCGGGAGATGTGAAGTCGGAGAGGATAACGGCACCATCGCGGTCGAAGGCTGCGACGATGTCGGCTACAGGAGTGGTGCTATAGGGGAGGGTGGTGAAGGATTGAGGGGGTGAAAGTTGGCTTGGCATCTTCGGCAACTTCAACTTCCTCGTGATGTTCTTCAACTCCTCCCATCCGCACGAGCATCTTCACTCTTATCCGGAATACCATCTCGATGCTGCGCAGTGCTTCGGTACAGCGTTCGTTGTGTGCCTGCGGGGTTCGCAAAGGTGGGATCCATCTTATCTCATGGTGCATTTATTGCCTAAAGTAGAAGTTCGGCCCTACTGCCATGCATCCGCAGTAGCGGCAGATATATGGTACGTAGACATGGACAAAAACATAACGTTCTAAACAGTTGAAGGAAGTCAATCGTTACAGTAGCTATGGACAAGCCAGAACTCCAAAGAATCAGTGCTGATGCACCTATCGAAGAAATCCTCGAAGTCCTGGACCGTGACGGAGGACTAATTGTCAAAGGACTCGTCGGCCCGGAGACGCTCCAGCAGATTGCCAAAGAGTTGAAGCCATTTGAGCAACCGGATCAAGAGTGGAAGGGGAATTTCTTCCCAGAAGCGACCAAGAGGATTTGCGGAGCGGTTGGAAAATCGAAGACATTGGCAACCAAAGTCTTTATGCATCCATTATACCAGGAAGTCTGCAACAGGCGTCTTACAATCACTAAGAAGTCCCGATATGGCGATGACATTCGGACCTTCAAATGCTCGCCAGTGGGAAACGCCAGCACAACCTTCGACATTGGTCCAGGTGCAACAGCACAGCAGCTTCATCGAGACGATGGTGTGCATCATCTCAGCCACCCGAACCCGCAGCCATACATGATCGGTATGCTCTTAGCTGAGACGAGGACAACTCCTGAAAACGGAGCGACTGTTGTGATTCCGGGAAGTCATAAATGGGTTAGTCTTCCTCTTGTGTGCTTGAAAACCTGAGATGATCACTTCTAACCACATACGCAGGGTGATTGGGAAGATCGTCCACCCATGCCCGAGGAGACTATTCCTGCAACTCTAGAACCCGGCGATGCACTTCTTTTTGACGGTGCTGTGTTCCATGGAGGCGGGACTAATTCCACCGAATCTGAGAGGCGAAAGGTGTTTAATTGACGCGGGTATTTTCTCCGTACACATTGCTGACAAAGTCAGGTTCATGGGGTATTCATGATCCGTGGCAATTTACGCCCAGAAGAAAACACGTACCTTTCCCTACCTCCGTCTGTGGCAGAGTCGTACCCCGACGACGTTTTGAAAGCGTATGGTTATGGAGCTTCAACTTCCGGGCTGGGCTGGGTCGATTACAAGGAACCATTAGCTGCTGTGCTAGGGAGAAAAGTAAAGCAACCTAGCCTCCTGTTTGGAGCAGTTGGATATGCGTGATGTTTCCATAAGATAGTCACTTTAGTTCCAGTACGAGATCAATGAATTATATGCATACTTAAGATTGAGCTGGGTATCCCTGAGAATATGAGACCCCGAGCTCAACCACGATTTGTTACAGCATATCTTAAACAGTCTCAACGAAATGTATGTTATATATCCGCATTATTGCCGAGAGTAATCGTCCCAAGGTTTGTTGCTATCTCTTAGCGCGAGTCGGAACCTTATCGGACAGCATTCTATTTTAGCTGGCAGGCGAACACCAACCTTCCTTCGCGATCTCTCGCTGCTGGGCCTCTTTCGTTGATGGAGGAACGACAGCCTAGACAGCTCAAATGGAAAGACACTGTGGCGCGAAGCGGAAAGCTCAAGAACCATTCATACACCACACTTCCAGGACAAAGTAGGACGCTGCCGCGAAAAGGCCCACGCGTCGACTTGATGAATCTAACGCGTTAAAGCCCCTACAACGACCGCCCCAACTTCTCAGCGAGGGTACAAGATCCGGTTTCGAGAAGACATAAAGTCTAGACCCCGTCGCGGCTCTCGTCCGAAGCCCATTTCGCCGTTGGTTGAACGCTCACCTGCAACTGCTATTCAAGAGCGCCCAGAGGAAGCAGATCCGGTGGAATCCAGCGACACTCTCTCAAGTCTCTCCAGGCCACCTTCTACTCAAGACGAGAGGAGACCATCTGTCCTCCAAGATGCAGAGCTTCTTTTCTCCATTGGCTCCTCGGAACGCCGTACAAACGAGCCAATACCTGAGAGCATGGACGACATGACTTTAGACCTCAGCCCCGATAGCCTCGATATGAACGTCATGCACATTCCACTAGAGCCAGGATACTCAGAGGCCTTGTTGCTCACCTTCCAAGATGATGTGTTCCCGATGATCGCGCGTCATGTGCACCCGTCAATGTCCCCTTCGCCAGTGTACGATTGCGAGGACAGGAAGTTCTTCTTTCAATATTGTGAGCACTCAACTAGTATATACGTAAAGAAGTTTACTGACAATTCAGACGTTGAAAAGGTAGTCGCACGACTGATGCCGCTCTGGAACACACCAGACAACCCGTTTATTTCAATCATTCTTCCAGCTTCTTTCGACTCTCCTGTCCTAACTCATGCTATAATGGCTCTTTCAGTGTATCACTACTCTCTTCAACCAGCGAGTACATCTTCAGGCGTTCGCTATTCCCACAAGGCCCTGTGGCACCAGCAGCGAGTTCTCTCGTTACTCCAGGAGAGCCTTGCAGATCCAGACACCGTGAAAGACGACTCAACCCTAGCTGCATGCATGTTGATGCAAACCTTCGAAGTGCTCTGTTCAGGCACGAGCGGCTGGGATCATTGGCTTCGAGGCGCAACACTCTTCGTCCAGATGCGAGGTCGACTAGAGCATGATCTAAAAGACTCCAACAATTGGATGAGGCTTGCAAAATGTGTGGTTGCGGTGGAAACATTCGCCGCCACCTCAGCGGGCTTTGAATTGACCATTTCAGGTGATTACTGGAACATATATCGGAAGCTGCGAGAGGACGACTTGAAGCGAATAGCACGTGGCGAACACACAGAAGACTTCGCAGAAGACCAACATTTCGAAAAGCTCGTTGGATGCTCCGCCGTCGTGGTATATGCTCTTGGACGGATGCAAATGCTTGTTCAAGCGAGGGATGAAGTAGAACAGTTACAGCAGGACGACCAGGAATGGCAAGATGCTTGGGATATAGAAGTTTCAAGACTGGAAGATTTATTACTTCGATGGCGTCCTAATAGCCCAGACTCCGATAGGGTCCACCTAGCAGAGGCCTTTCGATATGCCGCACTTATTTTCCACGCACGTCGGCTCCGTCGATTCCCACATGTCCACTCAACCTGCCAGTTCAGGGTACAAGCAACTTTCGATCACCTGTTTTCGCTCACGCATTCTTCCCAGCTAGAGGGAATCGCTCTGTACCCAACTCTAATTGCGGCGCTTGAGATCGACGAAGCTCAGAGTGAAGGCCTGCAAAGAGCGGCGCTCAGCCGCATCCGGGTTATGAAGAGGGAAAAGGCGGATCCACTATACGACAATGCAGAGAAACTCTTGCATCTTGTCTGGTCACGAAGGGCTTTTGCAAACAGCTACGAAGAGAAGATTGCCATCGACTGGCAAGACATTAGTCGCGATATGAATTGGACGTGGTGCATGGTATAGAATATATGCTTCTACGTTTCGCTTTCTCCTCCATCTCGTCACCCAGCTTCCGTTCTCGCTCCCATGCAGCTTACTGGACATTTTCGACTTCAGCAGGACATCTCTTCGCCATCTCATCAAGATATCCTAAGACAACCTCTCCCCAGACCGGTTTCCTCTTGTAAAATGCGAATTTTGTAGGAAGCTTATGCAGTAGACCGCCCAATCTAGCCGCGAAACCTGGGTATTCGGCAATCTCGACAAGTCGATAGAGATATCTGCGGACCATGAGCAAAGACGATCGAACAATCCTCGGACAAGCTTACGTTTTCGTTAACATGCACATTGCGCCCGACTTCGGCAGTCTTCGAAGAACCTGCCTCTCAACTCTAAGCTGGACCTGATTTATGTCAATGGACATGTCGACGACTGGGATATCATTTTCATAAAGATGAGCTCCCTCAACCAGAAACAGCTCCTCGTGATCGTTGATGGACCAATTCAAACGCATCACTAATTTGGAAGGTCCAACACTGTCAAAGTATCTACGACAAGTTAGCTCCGGCATTACAAAACCAACGGCTTTGTAGCTTACTTGTTCATTGCCTTTTGTAGCTTCTCCTTGTACGTGGGGACCGTCTTGTGAATTTCTGTCATTGGTTTGCCCATCTTCTCCCGAACATGGAAGCCTGCTGGGAATGCTGAGAGAACGGCACTGAGGACGTATTCGCCACCCGGCCCTGGTGTGAGGATATTGAGATCATCTTCCACCAACCTTCCTGCAACATAGAGAGGGTGATTGTCGTATGGCGCGATTACGCGGTGAGTCTCTTTAGTGACCTCATTCCGAATACATGATCCATCCTCGGAGAGCTTGAATACCGAAGGGAATCGTCGCGGAAGGTACTCGGTCAAGATTCCTAGCAACTCAATGCAGCCTTCGAGCCCTCCTTCGCGACAGTCAAGCGCATCGGGTCCAACTTTGTCGATTACTTGTTGTTTCAGGGCCATGCGCGCCGCAAAGTTCTTGTCCATTACCACCCAGTCGTCAAAGGCCAGGTTGCGAATCGCCATGGTAGCAGTATAAATTCTGTCGGAAATATAGTCATCTTTCCACCATGTTATCGGCTCCTCCTCTGCAATATCGAAATCGGCCTTGTATGGTTGAACGTTCGAGAAATCCAGCCTTTTGATATCGTCGCCGCCGTAGTACTTCCCAACTCTCTTTGCGCTTGCTGGCCTTTTGGGTAGTACCTTGACGTTCTTCTGCTTGTGTCGCAATCGAAAGAGAAAGACTATGAATGCAAGTATGATTCCAACGAACGGAAAGCCCCGAGGCCATTCGAAGCCCTCAAAGAGCTGAAAAACCAACAACATCGCGAAAAGTGAAGCGCAGCGAAGAAACACGAAAAGCTTTCTTGACCCAGCACCGTCCTCGTTCTCTCGTTATTCTCCGTCAAAGTCTCCACAAACGGTGCTATAGATCGCGAACTTCCCAATCCGGTAGGTATGACTAGTGCCGGCCGTTATCGTGTTGCTTGCTCAACTGACTCGCAACACTATCAGCCCCATTGTGCATCTCGGCCCTACTATTTAGATCGGAACCATGACACCGGTACGCGCATAGCTTATCGTCGCGACAATGCCGGCCGTAGACAGCCTAGAAGGCTATCCGTTATGCAGGCATCAAGTTCCTGCATGCGGCAGTTCGCCGACGTGATGAGTCGCGTCGCGATACCAGGAGTATGGTACACTTAAAGAGCTGGGAGACTGCATCCTAGAACAGACGTTTCTTTCAGGACTACAGATCTCAACGACCTATTCAAGCTTATCTAATTGACAACGTGGCACTATGGCAGTGGAAGAGAAGTCGTTCATCGGACCCGACGTGGTGGCAGATTCCCACAGTGACAGCGAGAAGGGGGGAGATGTCGTGAACAGCGACGCGCTGCAGTTGGCTTCTTTGGGCCATGTTGAGGAGCTTGAGCGGAACTTTGGGCTTCTCGCTTTGGTGGGGCTTGGGTTCGTGTGTTCCGGCAGTTGGTTTGGTGTCACTTTATCACTCGTTGCAGGTGTGATGAGTGGAGGTCCAGCAGTCTTGGTCTACGGCGCGTGAGTATCCATTTACCTATACCCGATTCCAATATACAATTACTAACTTATGCAGCCTCGTCATCCCGGCTTTCTCGCTTCTCATTGTCCTCTCACTTGCGGAAATGGGTTCAGCGTATCCCACCACCGCCGGCCCCTTGGAGTGGACGTTCCGTCTCGCACCGCGAAAATGGGCTCTCTTCCTCAGCTGGATGACCGGATGGGCTAATTTGATATCATGGCTTGTCGGCTCAGCAGCCAACGTCGCAGTCATGGCGAACCAAATGGTCTTCCTCGCCAATCTCTACAACCCATCCTTCGAAGCCAAGACCTGGCAGATCTGGCTCATCATGGAAGGCTGCCTCATCCTAAACGGGCTCCTGAACGCATTCGGAACACGCCTCCTACCAAAAATTGACACCGTACAATTCTACTGGTATGCCCCTTACCCCCTTACCGCATCTTCTAACAAACTCTCTGCTAACATCAAAACCCCAGGTTCATCGGCTCCTTCCTCATCGTTGCCATCACCACCGTCGCCGCCGCAAACCCCCACCAGCCGGCCAAATTCGTCTTCGGCACCTTCTACAACGCTACCGGCTGGACCAACCCCTTCGTCGTCTTCATGAACGGCCTCATCATCACAGCCGGCAACTTCGTAGCACTAGACGCCTCCTGCCATCTCGCCGAAGAAATGTCCTCCCCCTCCCGCACGATCCCGAAAGCCATGCTCATGACCGTCGGCATCGGGTGTATCACCGACTTTATCGTCTCGATCTGCCTCATGTTCAGCGTCGGGCAGGACAAGGACGCATTCTTCGAGAGCGCGGCCCCGTACCTCACCATCGTGCTCTCCTCCACCGGCTCAAAGGCGGCTGCGGCCTGTATCTCGACGACGCTGCTGGTGAACAACTTCATCAGCACGACGAGCGTTATCCAGGTCGGGTCGCGGATTATCTGGTCCTTCTCCCGCGACGGGGGGTTCATCTTCCCGACGTTCTTCGCGAAGGTTAATACGAGCCTTGCGTGCCCCTTACCCGCGGTCGTCATGTCCTGGGCTATTGGCGCGCTGGTCGCGATCCTCTACCTTGCCTCGTCTACCGCCTTCAACGCACTGCTCTCTTGCCTCGTTATCATGGCGTACGTCGCCTACGCTATACCGATCACTTGCTTACTCATCCGCGGCCGCGTGTACGATCGCCCTGGGACGTTTAAGCTAGGGAAGTGGGGATGGGCCATCAACATCATCTCCCTTATCTTCATGGCGTTCTTGGCGATATTCTTCTGTTTCCCCGTGTTTAGGCCCGTGGAGAAGGCGAACATGAACTACGCGGCGCCGACGACGGTGGGGTTCTTGGCTGTGACGCTGATATTATGGTTCGTGGCCGGCAAACAAAATTATAAGGGAAGTAGTCTGGAGGGGATTCACGTGCATGGGTTGTAAAGGGGGTTTGCTGCCAAGTTGTAGTTGTAGGAGGATGTCGACTGCGCAGGGTCTCGTTTTTTTTTCTTTTTTAGAAGAATGGCCTGCGGGTTTCAATACAGTTTATTTGACAACATTGAGTTTATGGGGTTCTTTCTTCCTGCATCCATCCACCCTGGACTGTATATCACTATGATGCTTCGGTCTATCAATATGCTCACGTTCATCCTTCTTTCTTGTGGCATCCATCTAACACTTCTTTCCCGTGCAGGTGTTGTAGTGTTCATAGCACGTGCATGTCTCCCTATCCTTCAATGCCTCGACAGCGGCGGCAGCATCGGGCTGCGGGACGGCGGCGGCCATGCCGAGCGCGATGAGGGCGAAGGCAGAGATGAGGGATGTGCAACGCATTTTGGTGATCTGCACATAGAATCAGTATGTGATCATATCAACTATACATGGGGTTAGAGAGTCGTGACAACGAACCGAGATTTGAATATGGGTGACTCGGATTACAGAGATTAATGATTCGAGTGGACTGGTTCGGTTTGGCAGAAAGTTGAGATGGATTTTAAAGTAACGATAGTAACTAGGACGAGGGGCCTTTATAGGTAGAGTACCTACATTCCCTCTCTGGTAACGGATTTTCGTCTAATAGCAGAGCATCCTCACTATCCCGCATCTAGAAGGTTGCCAACAATCAACCCAACTAGCGAGTGCGCATATAACATGAACTAGACCCTCCCGAATTAATTTTATTACATTGCGGAAGGTGTGTTAAACAAATGACGCGCGTGGTATCCTTCGAGTGATACAAGTAGATAAGTGCTTAGTCGGTGAGCATTCCAGACTACTATTTGCATTCATACAGTGAACTAAACTACTGCGCACTTGAGAAACCATCAGGCATTAACATGTAGGCAGCACGCGCTTTTGGATCGCTTCTACTTTCTCGATATGCACTTAGCCTGTCGTATCGCGATTTTAGTCGTCGCACCGATAGGATGCCTTGTCCTCTTGCGATACCCTCTCGCCGATAATTAAGGCGGCAAGTTGCATGACGGCAGTGGCGAGAACACATAGCCGGTCGGAGGGATAGCTCTGTCAAGTAGCACCTCGGACCCGGTCGCTGGGATGCTGGCGCTGATGCATGGATACCTCAAATTCATGCTCTATTTTAGAAAGATACCGCCTGAAAAACGTTTACTTCGGGATCTTGAACGGATGAGCTTCAGTGTTGAAAACATAGTCGTCCAAACTAATAACGCTGGGCTCGCTGAAGATCAGGTAAAAATATTTCAGAGTCTCGGCCATCCAGAAGCTCTGTTGCATGGTTAGCACCGATCAGGATGTACGCGACAATAGACGGTACTTACCTCCATAGAATCCATCTTGGGTGGCTCGCCACTGGTGACTGAGACGTCGATTATTGCCGCATTCGCGAGGTCGGTCTGGGTGTATTTCTGAATCGCGGTGAACATGTCCCAAGCAGCAGCTTGCCACTGCTGCTGGCCAGTAATGCGGTACAAGATGAACACGCTCTCAATCGCCTCCGGTCGAAGGATATATCGCCGGTCGTTGATTTCGGTGAAGCCTAATGGCAGCCTCTGGTTGGCAATGTTCTTAAGCGGATCTTCTTCGTTCTCAGTAAACGCTTTGTTCTTGACCTCCTCCATCCACGCCATCTTGTCCCACTCACATCCCGTGATGTTAGGGCAGGGTAGATGATGCGAGACTTCCGGCATAATTCCAAAGGGAAGGGCCTTGTATGACCAAACACAAGCGTCAGCGAGCTTGCGACCGACTTTGACGTGCTCTTCAATCTCAAACATGCGACCTCCTAGTGCGAACATGCCGCCGGCGAAGCAAACGAGATGTTGGAATTCAGGTTGTAGAGATATCTCGCCATCTTGCGCGCGAACCATACCAGACATGAGGATGTCGGCGTTGTCAGGAGTCATGGGACGGAACATGGTGTACTCAATAGCCGTCTTCATTGACGTTTCGTACAACTTCTTGTAGACTGGGTCCAGGCCGCCCAGCACCGCGTATGTTTTAGGGAAGTATTCATACAGCGAGTCGGACATGGCACCTAGCGTGAAGGCAGTATCTCCAGTGAAATCCGCCTCCTTTCCATTGACCGAGATTGGCCACATTCCGGGTAGTTGCGTCTTCATTTGCTGCTCGTCGAGCTTGTTGGTGATGCGTGTGATGGCGTCGTACCATTTCGGGTCTTTGGTGATTTGTGAGAGGCGGGATAATTCCATAGAGAGGGAGCCGATTTCTGCGACAAGGACCCACTATCGAACAGAATGTCAGAAAAATGCCCTCAAGATGAGTTTGTGAAAGAGTCTTACATCGTCTGCAACCTGAGCAAATCCACTGCCAGCCTTGTGGAAATCCCACCGCGTAATGGGCATGCGATTTGGGGTATCAAATGCGACATAAAGCATCTCTCCGACTTCAATAGCCTTCCTCAGCAGGAGTTTCTCCCCACTCAACTCGTACGCAGACAACAAGCCTCCCAGATGTCGAATATTGGTCTCGAAGACATTGACCTTCTCCACCGAGGTAGTCCCAAAATTGACCTTTGCAACGTCTTTGACCGCCTTTCTAAACTCGCTCTTCATGCCCATTATCCATAGCGTATCCAAGGAATCAATCAGCGAGGCTGCCCATCCTCCGAACGTATCTTTAGCTTCTCCGCTGATGGGTGCCAGCTCGTCATGCATCCACGCCTTCTTTTTATACGACTCCCAGCATTTCTCAAAGGCCTTCTTCACTTCCGCCAGTCTTGTCTCGCGCAGCTGCTTCTCAATATCCTTCTCCTGCTGGAAATCGAATTGGATCTTTGGTAGAGGAAGGGGGCTCCCCGTCGGCAGGGGAATCATGTCCGTTACGGGATTTTGGATGGGAACTTTGGTCCAGTCATAGATCGGTATTTTCATGACTTTTCCATCATGTCGATTCGGTCTGCCGTCTTGGGGATGTGCTGATCCAGTTGCGGCCTGGTAGGGTCCATGGAGCTTGTAGAATGCGAAGAGGACACAGGCAGTGATGACCGCAAAGGCGGCGTAGCGCTTTAGCAATGCCATGGTAGATGCTGAGACCTGTTTGACGCGTCGGGCTGCGGTCAGTTGATGGAGAAGATGTGGAAGTTGAGAGACATCGAGGGGGGCCTTGAGGTGCCGTGGAGTTCGCGATGAGGCTTGGAAGATGTAAGAATAGGGACCAATCAGCGTGCGAGCGCATCCCCTGATTTTCCAAGGTTGTCCTCCGAGGACTTCAACCCACTCCTATACCGCTATACACGAACACCATCGAAGCAACGCAACAAGTCGTTCACATTCTAGTGACTTATCAGGACCGCAAATTGACATGAGCTCCGTTTAGTAGTAGCCAGGTCGGTTTGTCAACGCGTCACTACCGGGTGCCGATGACGCATGTGCATCACGATATCAAAAAACTTCTAACCTCCAGTCTTAATCTTCTTGTCAACCCTTTTGAGTTGAAAAGCCTCCGCTCTGGTATTGGGGCTTGGCGAGTATGATTGTCATTGAGTGGCTTGGCTATCTTCCGCAGGACTTGCTTAGCAGGTTGAGGTTAATGCTTACCTCTCTAGAAAATCTCCCTCATCTCTACAGGCTAGACGGTGTTGTTTCTGCTTAGAGCCTTAGACTGCTCGACAGACGCTGTCACGCTGAGCTCATCAAGTCTGGTTCGAGCACAATACAGATTGGACAATATACCAACAAGGATATCACCTTTGGTATAGCGCCGGATGCCTTACAAGACTGCCTTAAAAATATGGCTCAGCATGTTGGCCGCGCTTAGAAGATTACCCTTTTAATAGATCTCGAGTGGTGCTCTCTAAGCCAAGTACATGAATGCTTTCCATCCATCCTCTTTTTTCAATTTTCTTTCCAATCATCATTGTGCTATCACCCTCTCATCTTTGGCCACCTCCACTTCTATGAAATCCTGAAATGGCTGGCCATTCAGGACGCGCCATGCTTCCCCACCGACTTCGTCCACTCTTTATGATGGTTTTCTTTTCGACCTTCGTCGTACGCTCATATGCTATACCAACACCAACCAAGCGAGATAGTACTAAACACACCACGGCGATCGCTGCCGGAGTCACAGTTCCAATAGGTGTCATCATGCTAGCTGCAGCCTTGTTCTACTTCAGGAAAGGCCTAGCAGCACTCCTATGTCTTGAACGACCTTCGAAGAAACAGGTCCTGGACCCAAATTCTCCGCCACCAGACCCACCCACACCGGCTCCAACGTATCCCAAGCAGGCCTATCGCACTATACGTCCCCCACGGGCACGAGATTCGCTAGAAATAGCTACCGGTCGAGAAATTTGTCAGGCGCTGTCGCCTATTTCGCCAGCTTCGCCTACTTCAACTTTAAGGAACCTACCCACTTCGCTATCTGAGCGAGCGATGAATGCGTAAGTCTTAGTGCGTGAGGTTGATTTATCCAGGTAGCTGACTGTGATATATAGGTTCCACTTCTCGTTCCATCGATAGATAGCAGTATTCGATAACACGTGTCGTATAATGATCATGCCTTTATACATTTTATATACACTCAACACGCACAGCACCATCGCCTTGTGCATCTTCCATTTATATAATTCCTCGTCTCCAAACTACCCAAGCACTCTAATGGATGCTCGGTAAAACCCTCTCCAGCCAAGTACACAAGTCTCTCAGCTCCCCACCTCCAATCACATGCCCCATGCCCTCATACTCCTTCACCTCAACCTTGCTCTCCTCAATGCCAACCTCCTTTATTGTCTCTTCTAACATGCGCGCATACCTCTTCGGTACGAGTCTATCTCCCGTACCCCTTGCTAGGAATACCTCCATTCCTCCCTGCACCTTCTCACTTAATCCTGCGCCCTTCCTCATCTCGTCGACTTTCTCGGCCAGCGGCAAATAACCACTCAACCCCGCCACACCCCCTAACCGCCCTGAATACACCGACGTCAATCCCAACAGCATCGATACCGCACAGCCTTGCGAGAATCCGCCGACAATGATGCGGTTCGCGGGTATGCCTCTCGCGACAAATTCGTCGATCAGGGAGACAATATAAGCCACGCTACTATTGATCCCTTCATCGTCTTCTGGATCGTCCAGTTCAGGACGTGATGAAGGGAAAGGAGAGAGACGGGTGGGCATGAACCAGGCTGCTTGGGCGAGGTCGTGGTTGTGGAGGGCGGAGGGTAGCAGCCAGTTTAAGTGGGGAAGTTTGCCAGCCGCTGCGAATTGTTGGGGGATGTCTATGTATCAGACGGGTTGAGCTAAGGTCCTATAGCACCGGGGGGAATTGGGAGGACTCACTTTCAAGTCCTGAGGCCTCATCGCCTAGACCGTGGAGGAAGATGAAAGCGGCAGAGTGTGCGGGGTTAGATGGGGGTGTGGCGGCTGGAATGGTTATGGGGGGAGGGCGTGAAGGGGGAGCCATGGTGAAGTTTGATGCTATAGGAGTATGGAATAGACTGAAGATATTTGCATTCTACATGAGATCAGACGCGACGGCAGTGCATTCATCCCGCCTGCCCGGAGCTAGATACTCCACACGGATTTAAGGCTGATCGGCGGAACGTTCCGCGCCTTCCCGTGATCGCGCGATTCTCGTCAACCTCATCTTTTGAGCTCTAACTTCACCACCATCGACTGCCAACCATACACACTCCTTTCACGAACAAATACAGCACTATGCCGCACATCGAAATCCTCCCCAACACCGGCGCCGCCCCGGCCCCCGGCTGGGCCTACGTTCCCGACACAGGCTACGACCCATCGAAAGTCGCCTTCAACCCCAAAGACCGCAAGCGACAGGCCGCACGCCTGGGCGGCATGCCCACCGGCCTCGAACTATCCGCGCGGCAGCTCACAGCCGTGCAGCGGAGAATAGCAGAGTTGGAGAGGGACAACGATGCGCGGTCGGGGATCGAGATACCTAATAAGAAAAGTACGTCCAATCCAACCTTCCTCTTCCTAAAACCTAGACTATCATGCGCAAAGGACTCTGCTAAATCTTCAAAACCGAACAGCAACCTTCAAGACCTCAGCAACGAAGAAGATCCTCCTCTCTGCGAAGGAGATCCGGCACTGGCTCGACGACGAAGACGCCCTGTACACGAACAAAACACAAGCACCTGGAGGCGGCGCGAGAGCCATTACTAGCCGCGTTATCAAGCCCGCTATGGGTGCGAAAGGGCGGCGAGGTACGTTTACTGCGACCACAGTGCCCTCGACGCCCGTTCAACCTGGCACGCCAGCAACGATTACGCCGCGTGCTTTGACGCCCGCCGTACCTGCTTTCCCTGGCTCTACCTCAGGACTACAAGATAAAGCTCTTGAGATACGCTCTGCAGTCCCGGCGCCATTGGACGATGAAAAGTTACAAGCGTTATTGGCTGCGCCACCGCTACCGTACGCAGCTGCGAGGGTTGGCCCACCGGGGGCTGGAGCCCCACCGCAGAGGCTGTTTTGCGATACGTGTGGGTATTGGGGGCGGGTGAAGTGCTTGAAGTGTGGCGCGAGGGTGTGTGGGTTGGAGTGCAAGGGGAAGCATGATCAGAGCATGTGCACGAGGTTTTGAGGGATGTGTGATGATACCCGGAATATGGATGGGTTAAAATTATATGATGGGATGGAATGAGAGCAATGACTATGGAGCTCAAAAGATCACCACGGCCGCGGGAGTCGAGACTGAATGAGGGGCGAAGATGCCGTTCAGAACTGGAGACATTACCCAACAAGCTTGAGTAGGATCTACGTTGGGCGAAGAACAGGACCACGGCATACAGGAACGCTAGTGTCCCTAGCTTGACGGCAGGTTCATCCGGCCCCAGCTATGCTAAGATTAAGTAAAGGCCAAGCCATTCGGTGCGTTTGACAACGACGTCGGTCTGAAAAGAAAGGTAATGTGATGAAGTGTCGATGTAGTGGATGTACATATCATCCAGGCAAGATTAACCAGAGCTTTCAAATGCAAAATATTCATCTATTCATACGCCGTTCATTCTCTGCCTCAGCAGTCAACCCGTCCTCTTGTCATTATAGTCCTCTAAAGCGTTCAGATCGAAAAATAGCACCACGGTATACTCAATGAATTCAAAACTCATACTTCAACGAAGCCAGTCAGCGCACGTGGGTAGAAAAAGAGAACTCAAACCAGTTCGTCAATAAGTATAGACTTTTCTTCATTTAAAACTCTGATCATCTCAAATCCCCCTGAAACGCCGCCACCACTCTCCTACCTCCCATTCCAACCTCACACACAAATAGCCTCCACGGCCCCATACCCCCACCGGCCAATTCGCGCACCCCAACACACTCCCCACCGCCACGCCCGCCAGCGCAACCCCATGGTACCGATTCGCATACGTAACCCCACAATTCCCGCATAATACAGCTGGACATAGCAGCACAACGCGCCGCTCTTGGGCGCCTGCGTCAGTTTAGCCGTGACGGCGGCGCTAGCGGGGACGTTGACGACAGGGCAGGTTTCTTCGGTCACGGAGAAGGTGGTCTAGGCGCCGGCAGAGCCGTGGATGGGTGAGATGGTGTTGCCGGCGCAGGGATAGGAGGTGTAGACAATTAGGGTGACGATTGCGGGACCGCCTAGGGGAGGGGCTAGGAGGTGGATGGGTGGTAGGGAGGGAGGAATGTTTGGATGGACCGGTGGGTTTGCCACTTCGGGGTGAGGGAGAGGGGGATATGGAGGATGTGGAGGCGAGGGTGAGGAGGGTAGTGATGGTGAGGGAGAGGTTCTGGGGGTTATTAGAGGGAGGGGGGAGGAGGGGGGTTGGATGGTTTGGAAAGCTTACGGCAAGCATAGTGACGGAGAAAGGTGTTATGTTAGTAATTGAGGTAGGAAATGCAGAAGCGGAGTGGATAGATGCCTCGTGGATGGTGTGTAGAGAAGAGCTGAAATGTCTAATGATGCCTCAGTGACCCGAGACTTACACCAAAACTTATATGAAAAGAGGCCAGACATGCTTGGCCATATGGCTGGAGTTGCATATGTGAATAGGCTCCATCAGCCTCAAAGGAGGTTTTGCATAAAGTAGTCACAGAAGTTAGCAGTTTAACGACTCTATGGAATGGGTCGAGACTGCAATCAAGCGACTGGGCACCCCGAGAGACGGGTTGAGCGATGTCCTCCATGCATTTCAAGATTGCTTCAAGTCGAAGAGGGCGTCGCTGTGGAGCCAAAAAAGGGTTGCCAAGCACTTTGAGGCTTAAGGGCGCCTTAAGGCGTCTTGAGGCGAGTGCCTGCGGCTGAAAGGGCTATAATATGTTCCTCTGGATGGGTTTAGTCTATACGGCGAGCGTGGAATTCGATGCGCTACCTAAGACATCTTAGGGACAAGGCATCAAAACTACAAGACTCGCTCATGCTCTGCACTTGGTGGAGCGATCTTGAAAAGCCTGAAACTAGGATTTAACGATGTCAATGTCGAACACTAACACGATAATCAAGGAGGCGTAGAAGTACGTGGCTGATGAAGAAGAGCCTCGGAGAAATACGCCAAAGGCAGCTTGGGTACGGCTTCCCACATAGAAGCGCCACCTACTGGCATAACCAGCTCTCCACAATCTCGAAATTTCGATAGCAGATAGGATGCGGGAGCTGTCAGGAAGTGCTTCCAAGAAGTCGGTCCATATACGATTTATATGGTTGGTCCGGTAATGTATTACCTCCTATACGGGAATGGCTTTGATTCAAGACTCTGAATGGAGGCCAACCTGACCAACAGTCCGGGCCCGAGAGATACACCCATGGATGTAAAGCCAAGCTAAGAGCACAGATTAATATTGTATGCAGGGAAGGCCTCTCAAATGTACCGTGAGTTCTAAAATAAGTGCGGTACATGCAGAAAGATGGCAGATCTAGATTCAGGCGGGAGATGTGCAAGGCGGTCAGCTTGGAAACCGACAAGCCTTCGCTGCTAACAGTGCATAAGCTTCGTCAAGTACGGGTCGCCATGCCGATTCAAGCATGCCCAGGAACCTGACCTGTGAAGGCGTTCGGACTCGAGGGAGAATACGTCGATGGTTAGAGGGCTCTAGACTCGATCTTAACAGCTAGACTATGTGGGAGGTTCTGATGATGGCTGTCACCTTGCCCCCGCAATGAGGCAGCTGGGCTGATGGATGAAGGGTCCAAGTCTCGAAAAGGGTGATGACTTGAGACAGAATGTGGGCTTTTGATCGATGTTGAGAACTCCTGCCATAGACACAATATTAACGCGTGTTGAAAAAGCACTCCAAGTGAATACCCAAGTGGAAATTAGAAGTTGCAAGACGAAATTAAGTACAGATAAGCAGTCGGCCTGAGCACGTGACGTACACGTGATATAGCCTCAAAAATAATATGATAAGTGATGAAGAGTAATACTGCTGAGTGTGCGCTTGGTCTATTTGAGCCGTGGAAAGATATCCGTCTTCATCTACCGCTGTGCTCGTGATGACTCTTCTTGTCTAGTAGATAATGCATCTCTTCCCGCATCGCCTGCGTCTCCATTGAGGTCGCGACCAAGCCTATGCAGCCTCCAACCCGCTTTGCCATGCAGCCTCCCTCGCGCTTTGAGGCTCCACGGCTCCGGACTCCGGGCAATTGCTGCCCGATGACACCAGCAAGATAGGGAGTCATCTAGGAAGAAAACAAAGAGAGAGTCACTTGATGTATTCATAGCTGAGCACGTCCTCGATCTACCTATATAAACATAATCCATCTTCGTCCAAGTTCACGAATCAATCTTCCATCTCTATCGCTGTCCCCTTGGATGGCCATGTTTCTCCTTCCAAAGCAGACTGCGTAGAGGCGAACTGCAAGGCGAAACCAGGCAAATGCTTCAGCCTCGCTTGGCCAAGTGGTCAACCTACGTGGCATCTGCTTTTCTATCCTGTCCCGTCTCTTGATTCTCGCATGTCATCAAACGTTATCTCGACCATTCATAGGAGCTTTATTCATACTATATTTCGGCCATATTCTTGACGATTTTCGGAGCTCCCCAGATAGTGGCATAAGGCTGCGCCATGATCGCCTTCGGCTGGTCCATTGGCGACGTCTTCAAAGGCATCGAGGTTACTGTGGAGATATGCAAGAACTTTCGCGCCTCAAATGGCGCCGCAGCAAAGTTTAAGCAAGAGATGGATACCTTAGAATCGTTCAATGTCACGCTCAACCACTTGAAGAGATATATGGATACCAAACCCAATGATGAGTTTGCCACGGGTATTGGTAAACAGCTGGAACGTATCGATAGACATTAGAAAGCTTTCAAGAGCTTCCTAGACAAGCATCAACGATCACTTGGAAAAGACTCGACGAGGCGTGCCATTACCAAAACTAAGAGTGTCATTGGATTTACACTAGATGATCTATCCGGAGAGGTTTTTAAGCTTCGAGCCGCAATTGCACAGCCTCATGATGCTGTAAAAACTTTGCTTTCTTTGCAGATAATGCAAGGATTTCATGCTTTCGTAAAATCTTATTTATCACTTCTTTACAGCTATCGCTTGCACTGTTGCTAACTAACATGCGACAGTGTTTCGGTCATTGAACTACCCGACAAGCTTTTCGATGCTTCACAATGTGCAAAGATCGTGGAAGCTATTCACTTCGCGCCTATTCCGGCACTTTGGAAGAAGGATCTCGACGTTCTTAGGAGCATCGACCAGTTGTCTATAGAGACATCGGAACAATTCTCCGAGCAAGAGCGGAAGCTGGAGGACGCGATTGAGCGAATTCTGCACACATTCACACAAGCCCGGAAGAACGAATACAGAGATTAGGTCCTGATGACGATGATGAAAACACGATTTGCACTTGAAAAGATGGTCGCTGCGGCACGTCCTAAATCCAAGAATTCAGACGACCAAACTCCTTTTATGGTGGTAGGACCGATGCTCAACGCTTTGCTTGCGGGCATGGCAGGGGGTGCCGTGGTAAGCCTCCGGCAGACCCAGAATCGAGTGTACCACCACATCGATGTAGACACCAGCCAGATGGCACAGCCCACAACCTTTGAGCAGAAAAAGAAGCAATCAGACGGAGATGACTACCATGGAGCAGCTCCAGAGACTATGCAAATAATCTGTCCGATTCCCCACAGCTTGCACAAAATGCCCTTCGATTGCAGGTTTCCAAGTTGCAAGGGTTTGCGCCGGAAAACGGGGTGTCTAGAGCTTCAAAGCGCGATGAGCATGAAGATGCTGCACACTATCCGAAGGCCGTCAAGTCATCGCCGTCCACGAAGCGTGAACATTCGCTTAGTGAGAACCATGGGAAAGTAGTTAGAAAAGCCAATGCGAGCCACTCTTCCCCATATCCTAATTCTAGGCGTCCGAGAAGTTTTCAACCTGGAGAGGGAATCGCCCCAGAAGTCATAACTGCAGACATACAACGTTATCTTGGAAACGATGCCTCGGTAGAACAAGGTACCGACACTGGAGAATTCGCAGGCGGGCCAGGTTATTGGATATCAGCTCACCGAAACCTGACATCGCAGATGGTAGCCGATCTGAAAATTGACACTCAAAGGTGGCGAATTGAAGTCAGTGAAATGCGAGATATGGCAGTTCGGAGTTTCGTTTTGACATGATTACGAATGTCTGCTAAGTTTTGCTAGTTGCTTATCAGGATAGCCGAGCCCATCATTCTAGACAGTACCACGGGCCATCTTATCTAGCTCTAGCTCCAGCTCTAGCTGCTTATGGTAGTAGGGCTAGCAGTGATAGGGGTGACGGTGATGGTGGTGATGATGGCGGAGGTGCGAATGGAGGAAGCGGAATGGGTGATGGCCATGGTCCAGGTTCCAAAAGTGATTGGAACAACGAGCATGGAGGCAGTGGAGACCTCGATCCGATCACAAGTCGTCTAGTGGCTCAAATGGCGATAGCTCGTCTGGAAGGGATGCAACACGCCCATTTCGGCCATGGAAGCTGCCCACGGCCGCAAGTCAGTGGAGATGGATTCTTTTTCAGTGGATTTCAGGTAGTTCAGATCCCTTAGTTGGATGTGGCAATTTTGAAACCAGGGCCTCGGGATGGCATAGATATGTGGTCGATACCGATAGCCTTGGCCATTAAGGACCGCTAGGACCTACCTATTCTCGATTGCGGCAACACTACGACTTCCCCGCATGCCCTGCTCAACTCCATGACCCTATGAGCTTCTGCAACATTATCCAGCGTGAAAGTCCTTCCTACCCTTATGCCCAGCTTTCCTTTCGCCACCAACTCTAGGAGCTTTTTGAACGGCATTTCCATAAACTGGTCTACATCTCCAGCATATGTCGGTAAGCAAACAGTAAAAGGAATAGCGCTCATTAGAGCAAAATTCTCAAAAACACACTGATCTCCAACAATACCTGCCACACAAATAATTCCTTTTGGCTTCACGCAAGCCACAGAATCTTTCAACGTAACCGTCCCAACCAACTCAAGAACTTTTTCAAACTTTTGCTCTGCCTCTCCAATTTCCTCAGCAAGGTTTCCATTGTCAAGAAGTATCTCATCCACTCCGGCCTCCTTAAGCAAGTCCATGTTTTCCTTCTTTCTCGTCGTCGCAGCAACCCACAACCCATAATGCTTTGCTAGACTCACAGCCGCCAACCCAACACTCGTTGTACCGCCTATTACCAGCAATCTTTCTCCCTTCTCCACTTTCAACGCCAACACCAAGCTCCCCCACGCCGTCTGCAGCATCTCCAGACACGCCCCCAGCACTTCCTAACTTGATCTCATTTTCTCCGTTCCCTCATCTTATTCTCTAAACCCGAGTCTCTGCACATGCGCCACTGGAACAACGCAATATTCTACATATCCATCATCCCTTACTCTTCCGAGTCCCTCCATGCATGTTGCGATCGCTTCGCCAACTTACAATTCATTTCCAGGGCAAGTGGCAACAATCCCGACACATTCGACGCCGAGAATGCGAGGGAGTGAAAACGCCATGACAGGGACGTGACCGCGGCGGGAGACGGGCTCGGAGCGTTTGAGGCCCGCGGCTTTGATTTTGATGAGAAGTTCCCCGGCTTTGGGTACTGGGGTGGGTACAGTTTCTACTTCTAGGACGTCGGGAGGGCCAGGGCTACGGAGAACGACGGCGCCCATTGTGACAGGTGGTGTCATGTTGGGGATTAGGTCAGTGCGGAACGTTGGATTTAGGTTGTTAAATATAGCAATAGGTTCAAGTATTCTCAGGTGGTATGAAAGAGTTGCGGGTAAGAGAAGGTGGTCGCGTTTGAGGTTCGCAATGAGTGCGTTCTTGTACGAAATAGAGCTGACAGAAGTTCTTCATATAAATTTCCTAGTTGGCGAACACGGAAGGTTGGTACACGCTGACAAAGCGCGAGCGGGTACAGCGAAGATCACGGATAAGAGCATCAATTGATTGCCTACAGGTGCAAGTATAGAAGATTAGTGATCAAGGGCGAAGCATCGTTGTTCTTAGAGAAGCCTCGTCAACGCTCTCCCGTCCCCCTGCCTTCACGAACGCTACAAACCGTACCTAAATCCCGACTGGCTACTAGTATCTAGCGATCAACCCGATACAAACACCTATTTCCGGCATGCCTAGGTGCATCAATCCTTATATTCAGCACGTCGGCTTTTTAGAAGTACAGTCCGCATCCCTCTCCGTTCTAATCGTTCCAATCAGCACCATACCCTTCGGAGTGTCCAAAAGAACAAGGTACGCGGGTGCACATACTGGTTGTTTCCGACGTCAACGCGTTCTCACATGCACTAGCATCATCGCTGCAGCAACTGTGTACCCAGATGTCCAGATGATTAAATTCACAGCTCGCGCTGCCAGTCTAGCATCCCGACTTTCTGCATATACGCGTGATGTATTGAATGATGATGTTGTTGGAGAGAGCCTATGTACAGAGGAAAATGAGGAGTACAACCGTATGTGCCTGCCTGCCAGTCGGGAAGCTCTTCGAATATTCAAATCGAAAGTGCTGGATTCAATGCAAGTATCACTGCGCGGTGACTGGCGAAGCCTGTAGAGCTACAATCAGACCGGAATAGGCTCGATATGCTATATTGCGCCTGAGTGAGAAACATGTCAAGTCAGGTCATGAGAAAGTAAAGAGCGTAGAAAATACTAGCTACTTCCCTTTCAGCTATTGGTCTATTCCGCGCAATCTGATTAGTTCCTTCGCTAGAGCGGAACGCCAACACCGCAAGCTTCAGCTTGCTTCTCGTTGGTCTTCTCTTCGGAGATTGTACGACGCTGCACTGCCGACCTGTCGTTGCCGCCTTCTCGCGTCAACACTGATCTCATTCGCTGGAATCGTACATCGTTAGCGCTATTCAGCCTCGTAGACTACCGGTCACCTATAAGAACTTCGCTGCCCCTCAAGGTTTTTCAGCCTTGCTTATATCTCGTCAATTTCTTTCCGCCTGCTCTTTCTATGCCTTCCGTTCCCCGACAGTCCATCTCTAGTGCACGTTTTTTCTTCACTTGGAACTGAACTATTCAACGCTCGAGAGTAGGTATTCGATGAGTCTACGGTGTCGAGAACCTGCTTGGGTACTCGATAGCTCCTGAGTACGGCAGATCCCTTTTCTATAACAGGCACCGCTGTCGGCATCACCTCACTCGGAATCCAAGTATGCCAAGGCCTTGTGCAATACTACTTAGAGTTTCGAAGCTACCACAAGGATATCGATGTAGCTATACAACGGGTGGAAGGTCTCCAAGGCATCCTGGAGGTCTTGGGCCTTGTCAAAGACAAAGTTGAACTTGACAATGATGGACCGTCCGCACAGCTGCACCTTGCTCTCCAATCTTGTAGTGATCGGGTACACAAGCTAGGATGTATCATCAGGAAGTGTGGAGAGATTGGCAGCTGGCGCAGGAAGGGCAAAGGATCAGTGAGGAAAGCATGAGTTGTATTGAGGTGCTAACGAGTGGCTATATAGTGAAGAGAGACCAGGGGTTGCAGGCAGCAACGGTGGCAAACAACAAGTGAACCTTGTCCAGCTGAGACGCGTAGGCAGATGTGCGTAGGAGCATTCTAACTGGCTGTCAGAGATAAAGATGCCAGCTACGCTAGAAGATCGTATGCGGCTTGCTAGGAAGAGGCTTCTGTGGCCTTTCAAGAGGGACACACTCTCGGAGATGCAGCGTAATTTGGACAGATTATAAGCGAGCCTACAACTGGCGTTGCAAATTCTACACATGTAGGCGTCAGCCTTCAGTACATCATAGAGAATCTAGATCCAAGGTCTCATCGCAGTTCTAGTGACGTTGAAAACCGCCACTTCACAAATATTTCTTCGAAGAGCAATGCCCTTGTTCTCCAGAACAGTCAATTGAGTACACATTTGGACGAGCAAAGTACGACATTGCAGCGCCTAGACGGCGGAATACAGAGTTTGGTGATTGCCCAGGGACATCAGACCTCACTCATTAACTCACACGTGTCTATCCAAGCATCACGGTTATCGACGCAGCTAGACTCTGTGGTCCGACGTTTAGAGTTACTGGTAAGTGAATGATAATCTAAGTAGCACTTGCTCACACTCTGCAGATGACTGAGGCTGGAACTCTTCACAATGCCTCTCAGATGCACCCTAGTCTTCTCGACGATGCTTCCAGGGACTTGAACAATCTTCGACCCTCATTCAGACGAAATCTTCGCAGGTACAAGAAGTCAGTAGCGATACACCCGCAATGTTCTCAGCTCGACTGCAAATGCCGCTTACTCGCACAACGCCGTGAAGTTTCGAGACGCTACAAGCTCTTCTCGACGTTCTGGCAACACGATTCGGACCATTTGCCAAGTTGTCCGCGATTCCCTCACGGAGACTTCATCCAAGTTGCTGAAGTACGCTTCATATACTGTTCAAAACTCATCGGGTTTTGCGTAACCTTTGGCTTGCTCTATGCTAGAGAGGGAGGTTGGACTACAATGTCTCCGACACTCAAATATCGGACTGTGGTGCCTAGAGAATCGCCTGCGTTCAAACCTTTCGACGATGCTGCGAGGCTATTGCAGATAGATCCATTCTGGATGCCCACGTATTTTTCAAATGAATTTCCAATGCTCCGACAAGATGTAGATGCCTTGTGCAAAGAAATATCGGCCAGAGTGATACAGAGCTTTCGTGAAAATCGTGCTCGGGCCATCCGATGTTGTATCTAATCGCGCAACTGTGTTCCATGTAAGTAGTAAAGGTCTGTTTTCGATGAGTGTAAAATGCTGATCGAGATAAGTTTGCTTGTCACTTAACTGCCCGTCTCATCAATTTCGACGTCATTGATGCAGACACGGCATGTGCATTCTTGGATAGCTTCACCCAAGAGGGCGTGCCCTGCAACGAGGAAATATACGGAGGGCCATTTGAGATGTAATTTTGTCCTTCTTGTGGCTACTCAGGTTTTCTGACGTGTCATTAGTCGTTGTACACCGCTACGGATTCTGCTCGATAACTGCTGGAGGGGAGACAGGCCGAATTTATTCGTTGCAAAGATGGCCTGCTCTAATATCACCAGGAGACTAGACCATTGGGTTATTCATTCGATTCGCATCTCACAACGATACTTTGATTTTCTTGCCGATATTTTCTCAGTGCAAGGAAATATTGACGGTCAGCACATGTTTTCACTCCAAAGCTGTAAGCTGCTAAGTGCGCCTAGCATATGAACACGTGGGAGACAGCCTAGCATATGAAAACGAGGTAGACAGTATGTCCTCCATAATTTTACAAAGGTCAGCGAATAAATTCGCTCACCAGATCGAATTGAATGGACATTCAAACAAGGCTTTTCCCTGGAGTCTCGCATTTTGGCCAGAGGGTCTTCGCCTATATCCATTAGAAGGAGAGAAATGGTCCAACAAGTTTAGAAGCTATTTCTCCATTCTCGAACTAGCTTTGAAATTTCGAGACCCGGATACCGTACGTTATCTTCTTGACGTTGGATACCCTATAAATGCAATTAGGGATATACCGTCCACGGCGTGCAACTTTTATGATCGGTATCCAGACGAGGACGGCAAAGAAATCATGACGAGGCTGGTCATTTTTCTAGCCCAACAGCGGACCATCTCGACTTCTGATTCAGCTAGTGACGAAGCAAATTCAGAGAAGCAATCCTCCTGGGCGTCGGAATTTAATGACATCTATCACCACGGCTCTCTCGCTCCTGGCTCGGGGGAGTGCCTATGGGAAGCCGGGTTTCACGACATAGCAACAGAATACGACAATCAAACCCCCTTATGGAGGCACATTACCCACATGAAGCATAGCGTAGGAGGGTTCATTGGTCTCATGAGCTGGTTTGGTCATCTAAAGTTTCGGGCAACGCCCGCACATGTCATCATAAGAAGACTCGCCGATGCAGCTTTGCGCTTGGGAAACCTCTTCCGGGGAATTGACGAATGGCTGGAGTTTTCTTTCGTCAAGAGTATCATCCTGGCACCTACTCGGGGCCATTGCGACTGCCATTGTTCCACGGATGGCTGCACCCCACTCACTTGTGCTATACAAGAAGCAGTCAGCGGTGCGACTATGTCTCTTTTGGATTACCGCCATCATGGGGCAGTCAGGCAGCTGCCTGATGAACATGAGCGGTTGATGTGCCAAGCTCTAGATCAGGTGTACATCATCGTGGAGAAGCATAAGCAATCACATCCCTGGCTAGCAGTATCGACGTTTCAGGGTTTAACGTTCAACTCTCTGAATCTTACGCACACTTGTTGTCACAAGATTGCCAAATACATCCACTGGCCCAGTTACTGCTTAGAAGACATTCTGAATCAGCAAGGAATCCGCGACATCCATTTTACGGAGAGCCAAGGCATCGAGATGCTTGAGGCTCTCATGGAAGAATTCGAGCAGAAGTGGGAGGACTACAGTGAGCCCTTTCCAAACTTCATTGAAGACGTGTGGCAGCTTAGAATGGACGAAGTCAGCGGCAAATCTTCAGAGGTAGACGAAGAAGAGATCAAGAGGATCATAGAAGCTGGGGTTGTACTGGAACCTTTTGGACCTGAAAGGCCACCCGAAGAAGGATCGTCCCAATGGGAAACTTGAGTTTGAGCTGCCCATGAGCCAACTCAAGAACTCACTGTCAAGTCCGTAAGATTGAACTGGTGCCGCTAACGCCGACGTGTGCCGGGAACAATGACCTATCCTAAACTCAGAAGAAACGAGTGGCGCAGGCCATACTATGCTTCCATGATCGAAGCCCATGATGGTAGTGGTATAGATCATATACGCGGTAATTGTCAACTTTTTGGATTGGAATGATGGTATATATGGCGATCAACCCGAAACAGATACCTATTCCGGAATGCCTAGATGCTCTAAAGAACCATCAATGCTCATATACAGCACATCTGATACTGAAAAGGAGCATCCGCACATCTCCGTTCCGATCTGCTGCCCTGGTAGATCAATTAGAACTATTTTGAATAGGCTCTAGTCTAATTTGTGGATCCGGCATTGTAATGAGTCGCAAATTCATGAGGTCGTCGTTGATAGTGTAAGGATATCCCGCAGTATATACTCATTGCAGAGGTGAAAGATGTCACGTGATATATAGTGAGGACATCCTCTCAGCAACATTCGAAGGGACCATTGCTACTTTTTGTGCCATATCGAGCTTTTTTAATGAGCGTTTCCTGGGCATTGCCCATATAAAGTGTTCGGGAAGATACATGCCTGCAATATTGGCTGGATGAACCTAAGAGAAATCTACCTTGAGAGCGAATACAGACTCGGATTTTGCAGTGCTCTCAAAACGGAAACGTGAAGACGACCTCTGTCGAGCTTCAAAAGCTGAGTGAATTCATTCGAGTGTTCCAGGTGAACTCTCGCAAAGAAGCACCATCGATCAATCACGACCGCGGGCCCTATACGGGCTATTACATCGGCGGTGTGCTTCTTGACGGATCATTTTCTTTAGCAACTTCCACCTCTGCTTCATATCAATTCCATGCCCACCTCTTCTATCGTATATTCTATCCGCCTTAGCTTGTAGTTTGAAGCGTGTAGCTTGGTTCAAGCCCTTGTATTTGGCAAGAAGGAAATTAATGTTCATCGAGCTTCTGTGGCTAGATCTTCGCCTTGCCTCTCCCTGAGGGTCCTCACTGTACACTCTCTGGCGACTTGAGCGCTCGTCGTCTGGATCAAATGTCCAAACTCGGTCAATTTGCCATCTCCTGCCTAATCGGGTCCATGGCACCAAGTGACGAGTTACGAAGTCTCGGTGTTTATGCGTAGCCCAATCTTGGATCTGGTCAATTAATGTCAGAAGCTCGTACGCTCGCTTTTGGTTGACGACGCGGCCGCTCCAGACTCTTTGGAAGATCTGTGTCGTGCGTCAGTCACGTCCTTAATGTGGTGTATATCACTTACGTATACGTAGTCGCTCACTCGCCCATTTTCAACGTGAACCGGGTGGACCCAATCAGCACATTCAGTATCTACTTTCTCTCGAGGTCGTCGGTATCCCACATTAATATGCCACTGAGCGCCATATGAGGTTAGAGCGAATACTTGGAAATTGCGGCTTTCATGTGTTTGGTAGGCCGTAGGATAGCCACTTGAGTCAGGTGTACGAGCCAGACAGTCTAGCATATCAAGATACGCAGCTCCGGCAGCGAGCGCTTGACTTCGTGCCTCTCTACAGTCTCCTGCCCATCCTTTGGCCTCGTACACGCCCCACGGGAATATGAGGCTGGTATCATCACGATCCATTCGGGGGTCTACAGCAAATCCAAATTCGGCATAAAGTAAGTTGAGCTGGTCTTCGCACAGCTGTTTATCGAGACCGAAAGCAGGTTGGGACTCAGGAGAGCCCGTTGGGATCATCGAGAGACCGAAAGTTGCATCAGGAATCCGTTTGATGGTGCGAGACTCTCCGGTGAGGGTGCCTTTGTATTTGTCGGTTTCGGCATACACTCAGGTTGAAAATTGATGTGAACTCTGTCTTATTTCGGGGGCCCGAAGGCCAAACTATATACTACGTAGGAAGTGACTGTATGCATAGGCAGAAGCACTAATTGGAGGCAGCAGTAGGCAGCATTAGGCAGGGTAGGCCACCGTACCCCAACCCCTCTCTGTAGAAGTTGTAACTGGCTAGGCATGTAGGCAGCTACTATGCCAGCAACTCCAAGTCTGTACGTAGGTGACCGTGAACCGTATGAGTTGTTGATCCTAGGTTGTAGCTGTTACAACCCGAGTCATACCTAGCCCGATATTCACGCTTGTCGCTGGAATAGTGGTTAGCTTAGAGGCTCATCAAGAGGTAATTAATGGTAAACATACGCTGCCAGATGAGGGTGATCCCTGATTCTGCCAAATATATCCGACCACGCATCGGCTTCCCAGGCGTACTCACTCTTAGTGAACCTTTCGTTGTTCTGCGTATGCTTCATGAGAACTTCAGCACGCTTCGTCCGATCCGTATTGTTATCTCGATCTCTTTGAAGAGACGGTACGAACAGTTTGTGGCCATGAAATACACGATCTGGGTCAAAAGAATCGTGATAATACACTCCTTGTGCTCTCTGCGCGGCATCGTCCAGATGGTCCTTGCTGATACCTTCACTGCGCTCATTCTTTAGCCATCCTGGAGAACTGTTTGTCTCATTAGTTTATCTCTCGACGTAAAGAGGTCCATTTTTGCAGTACCTATCGTATGCATAAAAACTATTGATAGCCATTTCAATATTCATGTCGGACATTCTTGCAGTCATTCTCTGCATTGGAGGGAGGTATGTGCTGAAGTTACTGCTGTATCCACGCAAGTCACGTCCCTCGGCCACGATACTTTCCCATAGGTCATGACCTCCGTCTCGTCTGTCCATATCTGAAACTTCCGTTTACTTGTCTGAACAGTGAAGTGCCTCGAAATAGAACTTCCCGCCAAAGCAAAGGGTGTGTAGTGGCACAGATGCGCTGGTGAAACGGTGAAGCCTCCAAGCGTTCGTAACAAGTAGAGGGCTTATCTCTCCCAGGCAGCGATGGAGCAGACGAGGGGGTAGTCGCAAAGTTGCGGCACAGCTGTCCCCGTGATCTGTCAACCAAATCGGCTAAGCGCGCGCGAATTCCTTCATGCATTAAGGACCTAGCGAGTGGGAGTTTGTACATGACTGCCGGAATATATTACACAGACCGCGTTCGAGGAGTACGCGTCGCTCATGATATAAGGCGCGACACGTTTTGTGTCGAAAATTCTAGAGAGTTGTGTGAGGGTTTCGATGTAATTTTAGGATCTAGACATCGATTACTTCCCGGGCATACTCACATTTGATCCAACAAAAGGCTGCGAATATGTTGGCTTTTCTCTGTGCTCTTGGTGATTTATTCGCCTCTTTTTAGCAATTTAAGCTGACCACACCCTTAATCTGTCTCCTAATCTGTCTTTTCTACTAATGCATTCTTCTGTCTTGATGTTAAATGATGATCAACATACGAAGCTCAGGCTTAGATATCTACCAACCCATTATCGGTGTCAGATACCGCCCTTCGCTAGCTTTCTGAATGCCTTTAACGTCCATCAGAGTGTCATACACTCTAGCTCTTCTCCCGGCCCATTCATTTTCAGTCTTCAAGATCAACCCATACGGACCTCTATCTGACTGATGATAGCAGATCTGCAAATCGGGAGGGAGTATCTTCGATTGCGTCTAAAAACGTGTGCAGCTCGTAAGCGCGCGCGAATACATTCATGCGTTCGCAAGCTCACGACGGAAACTCAACACAAACTCGGAATAAACGAGTGGTGCAGGCCGAATATCTCAAACGAATGTTGTTGCACATCCAAAAAGTTTTTTAAGCCCCCTAGCCTGGTGCTGGTGCTCATTTTGAGGTGCTGCGTGTCAGAGGCTACGATGCTCATATTTTCCGATACTCATCGAAGTCTGTTTTTCAACTTTAGAGATCATCAGTGAAACACGGACTCAGATTTCAAGTTCATCACCAATGTGCTGCAAAATTTCAACAGCATTATGATGTCGAGATAGAATACGAGAACAGAACGTGAAAAAAAAGTGGCCATTCCAAAGATGCGACGGTCGGCGTTGAGATGCTCGTATCTCGATGGACGAATAAACTCGATCATATGCGAGAATCATGAGAAGGCGCTGTACTGTCGTAGTCGTCTATGCCGTTCTTGTAGATTGATGCCTTTGAGGGACACCTCTATTGATGGTAAGAGCCGATGATGACGATAGGTGATTTCGCTGAGTCGTGCTAGTGATTACACTTTCAAGCCCTGACTCGAGGTCCTATCCCTTTACTTAGTCCCAATTTCTACTACCGGTTTCCTCTAAGCTATCTTGCACTCATAACTTAAGTTGTCATCGCCAAATGTCCCTCCGGAACTGCTGGGCCTAAGATTGAAACCCTAGCATCGGTCTCCTAACTTCGTTGATATACCAGCAACATGCATCATTACCGAAATGTAATGTCAGCCGGCTTGCGGCTCACTGGACAACGACAAGAGTCGCGGTATTGTGGATGAGAACTAAGTATGTAACGAAAATGCTCGCAGTACTGAAGTGAAGGTAAGATAATGCTAGCTGGCTGTTGCCTTGCGGCGCAGTAAGGCTACCTGCATACTCATGGTTACACCAAGCTCACAGCCCCTCAAATACTTTGTAGACATCACCTTCATGACCCTAATCTTCGCTCACACAGCCAACTTCGTTATCTCTTCACCAACATCTGCAAAATGACAGTGTGTAGATTCTTTCTACAGGGGCGATGTGTCAAAGGAAATTCATGTTCATTCAGTCATGATGTTGGTGCTGCACCAGTCCCTCCAGCCTTGCCTGATATCCAGGGCTTGAACCTCCGTCGTAGGGACCACGCAACCGATCAACCATCTATGACCTCTGAAATGCCTTGCCGCTTTTTCCAGAGCGGGACATGCCGAAAGGGAAGTAAATGCTCATTCGCTCATGTACCTTCACTTCCGGATGGCGGAGATGTGATTGCCGAACCAACGTTCAATACTCCGGCTTCAATACCAGGGGATACCCGTCATCTCCTCCCTTGCAAGTACTTCTTGCAAGGATCCTGCCGCAACGGAGCAAACTGTCCATTTTCCCACTCCAACGACACGACATCTGGAAGCCAGCCTGAACTAGGTTTGAAGATCAGCGTAGGTCTTGAAAGCTGCCTATGTAACCTCAATGGCGATAACTAAGTGGTTATAGGACCTAGGAGACCATGACGACTTCTCACGCGAATACTCTGGGGTATATGCGCAGTTCGAGGATGGCGGTCGGGTATCTAAGGTCAACCTACCCTCGGATTTCTCCTCAATCCGTATGAGTGGTCTGGCCGCCGACAGCACCCCAGCTTCAGTCTCCACTCTTATTGGGAGCTTCGGGTTTGAGGTACCGGCTCGAAGTGTACGCATTCTGCGGTTAGGAGAGATAGCTAGTGCACTGGTCAAAGTCGAGGATCCGCTATTTGCCAAAAGCTTTTGCGCAATAGTCAAATCGAGACCCGATGCTCAGGGTCCCGTATTCGAGGTTCAGTCTATCCCGTCATCCACTACATCGAGAGCAGCTGGCCGCCGTGTTAGCTGTAACAAGGTTCATATATCTTGGCATAAACCCACCCGCGCTGTCTGGATGAATTTCGGAAACGAAGACATAGCCAAACGAGCAAGTGAGAGGTTCAACAGTGGCCTATACAAGATTTTGGGTCAGAAAGTCAGTGCCGATCCGCCAAATCATAGCCCCTCCCGTGGCAGAAACCCCGTAGCGTGGACCTTGACTTTGAAAGGCGTGCCAAGCTACGCCACAAAATCCAACATTGAAGACTCGATATTTTTAAGGCAAGATAGACCGCGACACTACGAGCTTGGCAAGTGTGGGGAGTTCTTTAGCACAGAGACCACGGCGGTATTCGTGGAGTCTTTATTCGCCAACATCGGACCTAACGAGTTCCATTGGGACCCCTCCCAGTCACATGGAAAACGTTTCAAAGTAGTGGCCAGGTTTGAAGAGGAAGCGGATGCTCGAGAGTCTGTTCGTACGCTGCATGATCAAAGTCAAGGCTTTCTAAATACAGGAAAATTGACGGTGCAGCTGGTCAACTCTGCAAAGTTCAAGATATCTACAATGATATACGATGCTCTAGAGGAGCAGCTTGCCATACATGCCAAAGAATGGAGGCAAGCGCATCTTCAGTACAAAGTCTACCGTAACACAGACCCACTTCAGCTGTTCACAACACTGAAAGTTGAGGGCGAGAGCACCAAAGACGTCTCCAACGCGACAAATTTATTAGAGCGAACCATCGGCGGAGAGACTATAGAGGACGCAGGGATGCCGGTCTGGAGTGCGGCTCTTTCTAGCAATGGAACAACATATCGTCTCATCAAACAGATTCAAGATGAGCATGGAATTCTCCTTATTCGCAACAAGGCAAAGAAGCACTTGAAATTCTTCGGTCCGCATGAGAAATATCCAATCGTTCTGGAGGCCGTTTTGAGGGCTATCAAATCAGACCCTATAGCCACTCACGCCATTGAGCTGGACCCGGCTGATTTCCTTTGGGCTTGTAGTGGAGGACTGAGGCGAATCATCAGTGCCCTTGGGGACGATGCAGTCGCCTTCGATGTCGTCTCACGTCCAAAACGAATTATCATCACTGGCACCGAGGAGCAATATCTTTCTGCTCTGATAATGATACAGAGAAAGGACGCGCACGTCGAGCCACCAGATGCGTCTCTCGCTAATGAAGACTGCACCGTATGCTGGACCGAAGCTGACAATCCAATTCGCACTAATTGCAGCCACATCTACTGCCTCGAATGCTTCGGCGATATGTGCGTAGCAGCTGGCTCCCAGGACAAAGAGTTTTCTCTCAACTGTCAAGGGGACATGGGAAATTGCGGAAAAGTATTCACTCTGCTCGAGCTCCAAAATCATCTATCGTCGAATACTTTCGAAGAAGTCCTCGAAGCATCTCTCAAATCCTACATTAGCCGTCGCCCACAAGACTTTCACAACTGTCCAACGCCAGACTGCGGTTACACCTACCGAGTGACCCCCAACGCAAACACTCATACCTGTCAGAATTGTCTCGAAGTCACCTGCACCGCGTGCCACGGCCAGCACGGTTCCATGAGCTGTGCTGCATACAAGGACCTCAAATCTGGCGGCGTTGAAGCATTTGAGCAATTCAAGAGGGAAAACGGCATCAAAGACTGTCCAATCTGCAAGACTCCGATAGAGAAGACCGAAGGATGCGATCATATGACTTGCGGAGGGTGCAAGACGCACATATGCTGGGTATGTCTGAAAACTTTCAAAGACAGCAGGGCATGCTATGCTCATATGAACGAAGCGCATGGAGGTATTGGTCTGGATCATCTACGCGACATCTGGTGAGTTCGCTGATAGTAATGATGATATATGCCTATTTCTCAACAAGCTTCCTTTCTTTATCTGCCCTTTTCAGATCCCATGCCTAGCTTCGAGAAGATTAACTTCATTTAACATTTGATGACTTACTCAATGACGATCTTACGGAGCTCATGCTTAGAAATCCACCGATCCATTATTGCTGTTGGAGGCCGCACTTTGTTAGCCCTATGACTGCCCAGAACTGGCTCCATGGAAGTCCCATACACTCCGACTCTTCTCCAGGTCTGTTCATCTTCAGTCTTCAAGATCAACCCAAATGGACCTCTCCCTGACTGATAATGGCAGATCTGCAAGCACCAGACCAGGTGCGACCGCAAAGTATTCGAGGAAGCATCTTCGATCGTGTCCGAAAACGTGTTCAGCTTAGTGTCCTCTTCTAATCCTCCCGGGCCAAGCTGATACAATGAATCGTTGTACACCCATATCGCTTGTCGAACTAGCCCTTCCATCTCGATATGCCCCCCGATAGAAGCATGAAACGGGTCTGCGGGCGTGATATTATGGGACATGAGTCTTAATTTCGGATCCAAATCCAGGAACTTCTGGCTATACTCATCCTGATGCCGGAACTTGATCACACTAGACGCATCCACCGACGCCCACGACCAGGAAGGCGCGAGACAAGGCTCCGGACGCTGTTTGCAAGGACTCGAAGCGCGCGTCCACAGCAACTGCGCCAGGTCTTCGAGCCATATCCCAGCAGCGTACTGCCCGCTCAATCTTTGCCCGAAAAACCGCGCGAGTGCTGAGATCGCGGAGAGGCGGTCGCTGTGCTCGGAGAGCGAGCGCGAGCTATATTCCTCTATTATGTACCTCCATTGCTGCCGAATATCCTTGATATCGCTCGAGGTGGACCGACTATAAATAGCCATCTTCCTGTTTAGTAGCATGTAATCTGTATTCCATTGCAAGTCCTCTAGAAGAGACCTGCCGGGATCGTTCACCTTTAGATGTCCCCGGCAGACCCAGCTGCAGTACAAGGTGCCATATCGAAGGATCCGGCGGGAAAGAAATGATTCTTGCAACGTCCAGGCGCGTTTTTCGATGGGATCAATTGCGCGACCTTCTCCTGGTTCGGAGAAGACGATAATAGAGCCCATTTTACCATCCGGGCAACGGTACGGAAGGCGAATGGAGATTGCGCGGAGGCTTGGGACCACGACGTTTCCAAGGAACCCTTCTTGCGAGCTGGCGGCGCAGGCTACAGAGATGGTAAGGTCTGCGTTCCGATATATCTCTGGCATCATCGCGATTTCTATCACTTTATCGTCCGGATCATCTTGAATTATGCACAAGGAATCTACCCATAACAAGCGCCGGGAAAGGTTCCAGGTTGTGCGTATAGCATCTTGTATTGTTAGGTGGAGGTCAGAGAAGACTAGTTCTTGACACCGGGGCACTAGGTTTGCTTTGGTAGTCTTCATCGGTTGGTCGCCACCCCAAACGTAGCTCAAGGCTACATACGGCTCTCGAGGAGGACTCACGAGCAGTCGCAGGTTGGGTTCAAGTCGATCATGGCTCCAATCGATATCGATGACCCTTGTCGGCATCGTCTCTACGCTTGTGGCATTACAATCTTCAAATGAGTGATCATCGAGGCACTCTTTCAGCCAAGTGCGTGCCTTACTGAAAGCTGCGTCAGAGCTTCTGCTTTGATTCGATGGCCTCCAGGGTGCATAACGAGCAGCAGGATCATCTGGAGAAATTTAGGATCTGATCAAGTATTCTTGCTGTGAGCTCCGCTCTAGAAGCCAAGTAGAGGGAAACAGAGACGCCACGAACCTTCTTCTGCAAGGATACCAAAGTGCCCAAATTCGCCAGTCCAAAACCTCTTCTCCCCCTTCAAAGACCAATGGCAGAGTAAACGCTGCGGACACATTCCGTCATTTCTTATATCTTTATGGTAAAAGTTCCCCGCGAACTCCCACTGATCATCAACCTTCCAGCCTTCCTCAACGCCGTACCCATCCACATTTCTTTCATTGTGTTCGAGCTCCCGCAGCGCCCACGCAAGAAAATCACACCCGTCTGCTGCAGCCGCTTCTACTTTCAGCCCATTAAGTTTGAATAGCAGAGGTGCTTTATCGTCGTTTTTGTCGGAGTTCGGCTTGGGGACTTCGATAGTGATGGTTTGGCAATGGCGGCAGGAATGGGCGCGCGCTCTCAGCGTCATTGTGAAGCTTGCAGTGAAAACAAGAAGTGACTGAAGCCATACTGATGCCTTGGGAGCTGCAGCTTTTGATTGTGGCGTAGTAGTTACAAGGATTATGTTTCTCATGCATGTCTTGCATTTGGGCGCCTAATCCGACATTCTCACTGGGCATATTGAGCCCATCCGACGCCTTCTGGGATATTGGAACAACACATGCACAATGAAACGCCTGAGTTTCGTCGAGATACCTGTTATAGATTGATAGATTCGAGAAAGTGGTGGATAAGTTGTGCAGGCTACTCTATGTAGAATTAGCATATTCGGATGCCCCGGAAAGCTTTAGTAACGCAATGAATAACGAGGAGAAGTATGGTAGGGTTAAGAGGGGATATCGTTAATCATTGGCGCCTATTCTAACTAGTTCTCGCAAAACTCACAAGGTTGTCCAGCTATACCCATATAGCCAGCACTCGAAACAGCCGCTCAGATATCACGGCATCTGTCCACATATCTATAGCACGTCCTGTTTATTGACCCAGTCACTCCACTCCTTCCATTCCGGGTATCGAAGCTTGACCTGCTGTCCCTGATACCGCACGACTTTTAACTTGACAGCAGTCCACTGATCTCTGCGGCCACCCCACCCAGCCTTACGCATCAAGCTGATCAGTGTATTTTCCTTGGTCCAGTCTTGCTCACGCGCGACGTCTGGAAGGTATGTCGAGCTAAGCGTTTCTCCGTTGTACTTGAAGGAGATACGTAGGCCATGTTTACCGATATCCCACGCCATAGGATCTGGCGCGTCTTCGAAGTTTGTCAGGAGCGTGACGCCGCATTCGAGAGAGGGAAGTTCACTGCTGTCGATTCTATCGAAGCGGTGATCACCAAAGGCACTATGGATTGACATGGCACGTTAGGCTTCCGTAATTTTCATCTAGCTCGCTTTGAACTAAGCGAACTATGACTTACGATGTTAGAGCATAGCTCCGCAGCCCGTCATCAAGCTCATGCGGCTCAAACGTGCCGATGCAGCCGCGCAAACTGGTTTCGCTGCCGAGAACGGTATTCCAGGTCACAAAAAGTGGCGATTTTTCAATTGTGGAGGGAGCTGGATTCGCTTCTCCCTTCGCCCGGCGGCCGAGAGAAAAGAATGAAGAGCCAGACGAGGACTTGGAGGTCGCCGATGAAGCTTCGCTCGGCACGGAGGATGTCGAAGCCGTGGAAGGCACAGAAGAGGAGCTTGAGGTAGCCGGGCTGGGAGCGATGAGACGGCATATAGCAGCCGGACGATGCGAATTGTCGAGAGTGGCTTCGTCCTCGTCTTCGGCGTCCTCCTCTTCGGCATCCTCCGGCCCATCGTTGTATCTGTTCCACAAGGCTTCGACCTGAGCTAGATCGAGGGGTTGCCTCCGCTCCAAACTAGCAGCTAAGGTCTCGAAACAGTAGGCGCAGTGCGCTTGGGTTGCCATGGTTGAGGTATCTTGTCGTCAGCAGGTACGCAAGGCGGCGAGGTAGTCCACGTTGACGTATGAAAACTCAACTGTTGTCGAGAAGAACACACGCGCAGATAACGAAAGATCACAGTTTGGCAAAAAAGCACACGGGACCGAACGCATATGATAGTTGAAAATCGTAAGGGCCGCCGGACTGGGTTGAGATGAAACGGGCAGCTGGGTTTCGCTCTCCGGTTGGTTTAGCAAAGCATGGAGCTCATATTGTCGGGTTATTGTCAAATGCGATGCTCTGGAAAACCGCCGGCAGCTTGTCGAAGGGCGAGGAGGAAGGAGGAGGACTGAGAGCGGAGAGTGAGGGCGGGGAGGACCGGAGTTGGTGGTGCCCCGCCATGATCAGATGGGATGGAGGTTGAGCTTTGACATATTCTAGCTGTACGTGATGTCTCTATGCAACCTTATCGGCATTGTGCTTTTGAATCAAAGATAAAGCGATGAGCTCGTAGACAGTTGATAATAGGTCATGGTGGGCAATTTGGAAATTTTGCGGTCTTCCGAATAGGCGGCTCCACTGTCTTGTCCACGTGTTTCGGAAACCGGGGATACATCTAGCTGAGGTAGTATTTCAACGAGCTCATTGTCAGTGTTACAGGGTAGACTCATACGAACAGACATGGTCAATTTCTCCAGGTTTAACGGTGAATAGTGGTTTTCAGATTGAATGTAGCATGCGTCTAATTTCCTAGGGTCCAACCATCCAACATCCTCTAGTTCCAACGAGTCAAAAGCAAATCCATCGAAACGGTATATGTACCCCTCTCCTTCATGCACTCGCGCCTCATGGGCAAAAGGGCGGTGTTTGGTAATGGGAGGGAAATTGATCTTGGCACGTAGAATTTTTCCTTCAGCAGAAAACGCATAGGAGAGCGTGGTGCTGTACACACAAATGCCAATGTTGAGGTCACACAAGTCGTCAATCGAACGGGGAAAAACGATAGGAAAAGGCCAGAACCGGGGGTAGTCAGACAGAGAGTCGAAAGCCGTGGGTGTCCGGACATATCATGGACTGTCGGCTCACTGTTCCCTCACATACTGTTGGTGGATCTCATTGACTGCACCCTTGGCAGGGATTTCTGTCCTGATTTCAGCTAATTGCCGCCGGAGTGTTTATGCCATTGACGCCAGCCAAATGTCTCGTCGTGAAAACCGCAATCCTTCTCGACCGTTCCGGAGTCGCTCATGCCGAATCTCGCTTGCCCTCCTTGACCTCCTTCTGCAAGTCCACCTCTGTCAGCTCTGTTCTTGGGGTATACCGGTGTATCGAGGCGATGAGTTACGCACCAATGCCTTCATCGTTCCGTGTAGCGCATGCCTATGGTTCCTTCGGAACTTGGGGTCTGTGCCTTTGAGGGAAGGGTATCGGTTGGTCTTTGGCTTCTTGATACTGCAGGCGGAGAGATGGTGTCAGCTCTAATTCGTGCATGTAGATATTTCAAATATTCGGCCATCCGCTCGCATCATAGGGTTTTGGAGGGAATTGGATGCGCACCCGTTCCTATGGTTCTTCTTCGCCTGATTGTGCTGAGACGAGTTCTTGGATTCTTCGCAGTATTAGTTGGTAACAAACAGGCAGAGTACTGGATAGAGTTTCACTCACTGGCCATGGCGACTGTGTCTCGATATCGAGGATTGTGATGTCGTTGGTGTGGTCGAGGCTGCTCTCGCGGGTCGTGGAACTCGCGAAATCGTGAGTGCGGTAAGCGGAAACTCGCCAGTCCGCTTCCGTCATTAGCGCCTTGGCGCATATGGCTTACCTAATCCCACAACTCATTCCAACTCCTTAAACACCCAGATCTATCTCAATGCACCAATAATAGGCACTTCTCTATTCCAGATCAATCTTTTCCTCATCCAACACACAGTAATGAAACCTCGTTGCAGTGTCGACGTCAATCTATGGCTTACGGAACCTTCCTCCCTCGCTGAAGAACTCATCACCCCTGAAGGAGTACTGAATGAAGATATCGCTTGCACAGGACGTTTAAGGTCGAGACTGGTTGCCTTAAAGGCTGCAGTAGCGTAATATCATCCGTTGATTGGGCTCTCGATATGCGGTGTCACCCTTTCGCCTCAATTTGGGAATCCTTTTGGCCTTGCTCTTGACGAAGGAGACTAAGCGTGTTGTTGGAAGGGTGCTTTTTTGTCTTCGCAATGGCTGCGTGGATTATGATTTGATGGCTTGAAGGTTGTGATAACCTCAGCTCGGCCCTGGTGTGATACAGCCTGAAGCGTTTCAATCATGCAATTCGTCTGGGAGTGTCGCAGACCCTCAGCTCCAGAGGCTCGTCGTTCAACATCAAAAGCAGCGTCAATCTTTCTCCTCAGCCAGCAGGATTCCAGGTCCGCGAATAATGACTGCCACTATTCTTCGCTACATCTTTCCAACCTTCCTGACGAAACGTACCTTTGTACCTCGAGTGTTTTAATTTCCTAAAGTTTCAGCTAGTCATACTAAACGGCGTCATTTGCCACTCAAACGGCACCATGAGCAAAAAAAATACGTTAAAGAGCACTGGGGTTCCACCGAGCGTTCTTCCAGAAAGACGGGAAGGAGGCTTTGAAGGAGGCTTTGAAGGAGTGGAATTGTTAGGCTCTCGTTCATGTGTATGCGGACATTTTGGACGTTAGTTGCGTCTCAGAGTTTACTCTATCGCTAGCCATGTCCCTCGAGCTCTCCACGTCTGTCTCGGTACTGCAGAAGCCGTGCGACTAGCTTTCGATGATGCATACGTAACAGCAGCATCTTGCCGTCGGGGCCGAATCTGATCGATATCGCCACAACGCCGTAATTCATGGAGAGGCCTTGATTGCACTGTGCCCAGGTGAGCTCACCGGCTTGATCCCCGTACTGGTCATGCGGGTGTCCGGTCTGTGAAAGACGCAGCTGAAATAGGGAAGAGGTCGGATAATGAGATTCAGACAGCACTTGGATCAACAAACAGGAGTAATGAAAGGACTAGGCTTTGCTTGACGCAGGAAAAGATTCCACTAGAAATATCAAGCGGTAACGAGAGACACCAAATGGAAAAGAAAAACTGGAAAGCAATTTGGTGCTTCTTGCTATCTCAAAGATGGAAGGTCATCAAGCAAACGGGACTTCTTTTCTTAAAAGTCCCAAATCGCGCATCATTACCTCTTCATCAACGGCCTTTCGCACTCAACGTATCGCCTACTCCAGGACGATACATCTCCCGAACTACGTAGGCCATCAACCTTTCCGAAACCTCTCGATTCCCCAACATGTTCGACAAATTCGAAAACGAATCAGATTTCTCCCAGACCCGCGAGCTCGACAACATCAACAGTCTTATCCAGCATATCGAGAAGGCCAACCCGCTAGTCGATATCATAGAAGCCGACTTCGACAATATCCCAGAGCTTTCTGATATGGACGACCTGCTCGCAGAAGCCAAGAAGCAAGGTGTCCGCCTGCTTAAACGACTTGATGACATCTCGCTCATCGATGAAGAGCACGAGAAGTCGTCGAAGGAAGCTCGGGAGCAGGAAGCGGCAGAGGAGGCTAGCAATCGAGAAGTGACAAGGGAAACCCAGCAGCAAGAAGCGGCCGAGGACAATCAACAGAGTCACGCGACGGAGGAAATCGAGCAGGAAGAAGCGGAAGGAACTGAGGTACAGACTCGCGATCTTGATCAACGTCTTGACGAGATTCAAGCCACACTTCGGAGACTTTCGTCGGCCACGGAAGAGGTATCGGCGCTTGCGAATCGTGTCGAGAATGCGGTGGCGGCGATTGTAGCGATTTTTTTCGTGCTGCTGCTGGCCGCTTGTTGGTATCTCTGAAGGAGTGCGTGGGGTAGGGATGGTGCGGCTATCGGAGTGCGATAGCAAGGTCATTCGATGTGGTTTGAATGAAAGAGGTTAAGTGCAAGTGAGTTCTAGACAAATCTGCATGAAGGTACTCTGAAAACAAAACAATGTCATTGAGATGTAAATCTATCCCGTCTGACCGCTATCACTGCTCTAACACCTCATCAATTGATACTGTGAAAGGATGGGTCCACGAAAGGATGGGTCCACGATGGGTATGATTCGGTGCTTGAGTGCTTCTTGACACATTTGGTTCTACGACGGCGCAATTATTCCTGGTATTGATTGTGAGTATATGGTAAAGATGGCTGATATCGACCATAGCTTTGGAATTATATCCAGTGCTATGAGTGGTGTGAGAAGATCCGCTGAAAGCCACGGCCAAGCACATTCCGCTCCAGTTGAGATATTGGCTCTACTTTTTCTCGGTACTGCGTTCAGCCACACATCAACTTGACAGGGACGTCATCATAGCATTGGAGGAATGGTCATGTGAAAAGAACTGTGAATGAGTTCGGAAAGACGAGCTGCGGTCATGATGTGATACATGAAAGAGGTGTCATTATTTAGTTTGAGGAAGTACGGAAATGAGTTAAACCTAGCTATGAACCTATAATATCTCACGAGCCGTGATATTACGCTGAAGTAGATCATAGTCTAGTACACAATTCGCCATCCGAAGTCGAATCGGCTATTGACATTCGTCATAAAGGGACAGATGGGTATTTCCTGCATCAAGATCCGGCATGTCAGCTTCGCAAGTGAAATGGATCCGGGGTGATGTCAGCTAGTGATTGAATGATGGCGGTCTCATCAACGTAATACTTCGTATTGATGATGAAGGGCGCGGAAACGGGACCGAGGCCTAGCCCCCTGTGGAGGTTGAAAGCAAGTTGGCACGTGATCCAAACTATTCTGGTGGGGGCATGATTTGGCAGCCGCGATAATCTCAAGAGTTTCTGTTTGCTGCACCAACTTCGCTATATTAGTACCTATCTACTCGATCACAACTTCGATCATGGTCCGACATAAGAAAGATGGGTTGTCCTCTCGTGGGAAGAAATACTCTAACGCTCCGCGTCCTCGAGGACCAGCCCGCAACGGCGAGGACGGCGAAGCCGCCACCAACTCGAAACCCCAATTCAAGGCTGCCTGCTGGGACCTGGGCCACTGCGATCCGAAGAGATGCTCGGGGAAGAGGCTCATGCGATTAGGCATGATGCGGGAGCTTCATGTTGGACAAAAATTTGCTGGAGTTGTCGTTTCGTGAGTCAAGACCTGGCATTGATCATCACAGCGTGCTAATCTTCACAGACCTAAAGCGAAGAAAATCCTATCAGGCGCGGATAAAGAGCTACTAGAGCAATATGGTGCAGCTGTGGTTGAAGCGTCGTGGAACAGGATAGATGAGGTTCCCTTTGGGAGGATAGGCGGAAAGTGCGAGAGACTATGTAAGCATGTTCTGAACGCTGAAATGAATGCACGGGTCTAACATGTTGCAGTACCATATCTTGTTGCAGCAAACCCTACAAACTACGGACGACCCTGGCGGCTCAACTGTGTCGAAGCCCTGGCGGCTTGCTTCTACATTTGCGGACACCCTGAGTGGGCGGAGGAAATACTATCGACCTTCTCGTATGGAGAAGGTTTTCTGGAGATCAACGGGGCGTTACTGAAACGTTATGCTGCGTGCAGCACAGAGGAAGAGATCAAAAAGTGTGAAGAAGTGTGGCTCGAGAAAATTGAGCGGGAGTATTCAGCCAGTCGGGTTGATCAAGATGGCGGCAAGGAAGATGCATGGAAAGGCGGCAACATGAATCGTCGGCAGCTAGAAGATGACGAAGAAGATGACGAAGAAGAAGATGGCGAAGAGGGGGAGGCCCCTCAGCTGAAGGGAAAGCACAAGGCCGCAAAAGGGGAAGAAGAAACCGACAACGAGTCCGGCGGGGACCCTGACAACCGAGACCCATACACTATGCCCGAGTCATCAGAGGATGAGGAAGAAATGGCCGAGCTTCGACGCCGAGTACTAATGTCTAAGCCGTTTGCCAACCCTATCCCAGTGGAGGGTGACAAGAAACAGCCCGAGAAGGTTGCGAGAACGGAGCCGTTGCCCAGAGCTGAAGATGACGCTATGTCTGAATCTGATTACGGTCAAGATGAGGAGTTCGACAACATTATCAAAGCTACCCCGATGACGGATCGAGCCGGTATCACTGCAAGGCAGAGGCTGAAGTCGCAAGACAAGAAAATAAGCGCCACCTTCAACAGCGCGTCTTTGGGTGCTCCTAGCAAGTGGTAGGCTACTATTGTATACACTTGGGCATTTTGGTATCTCGCGATATGCTATAAATGCTTGTCTCACTACAAAAGGTCTTTCATGGGTCACCCGATCACGAGAATCGGGGGAAAATTTGGGATATCGGGCATGGCAGCCCTGAGGTCTTAGTGCAGTTCATCTGCTCTTCTGGCTGTAGCACGGCCACCATCTGTCTAGTATTGCAGCCCGCAGCTGCATGTTGTGACCAATGACAAAAAATGTGGTCTCCTTGCTGGCGGTGAGCTCAGCCCCAGTTGCCAAGAGGTCACATTCTTCAGCCCTAGGTAAGTGTCGCAGCATGTCGCCGAACCATAGACGCCGACTACCCTCCCAGCTCCGCTGTGACTATACCATCGTGACCTTGTCTTCTGAATTGGTGCTGCGGTTTGTGGCGTTCTCTTGACCACAACAAACTCACCATGCTACTTCGTATTCTTTATTTGTCTTCTCTCTACGCCACGCGTGGAGAGAGCTGAGTAAAGACATCGCCAAATTACGAGTTACTGCGGTCTATTGCCATGGCTGCTGTCTATCGCCATATTCTGAATTTAGAAGCATAGAGAGCGCTTCGAGGCACCAGAGGTGTATATAAGCATTGAGGAATTCCAGCAGTCACATTATCATTAACTACAAGATCACAATACAGTTCTTCTCTCCAAGACTCAAAACATCACAGTCTTCGTTCAGTCCACTCATAAACTCGGCTTATTATCATTCCCTCAAACTCTCAGATTTTCATTTCATCCAAACAAAATGAAGTTCACCACCGCCGCCCTCGCCGCCATCCTGGCCTATGCCTCAGCCGCGCCCACAGACACGTACATATACCCGGACAAGCTGTCTACATACCAAGTCTGGAGCGGTGCTGTCACATATGACGTCCCTACCGGCCAGATCTTCAAGGACGGTAAAACGTCCGACATCACCACTCTCATCACCTTTACCTTCCCTTCTAAAATGGCGGGCAAGACCTGCGAGTTCAACTTCGCCCTTAACAATTGCCTCCACTGCAATCCAGGCTACCCCACTGGAACCGCACAATTCGACGCCTATACCGCCCTCGCACCCGCGGATCACAGCACTAAGGACTGGCCGAGCGGAAATCTGAGGGATCAGTATGTTGGACGTTTAAAGTCGGTCAAGCCGGGCCTTGCAACTTATGTTGACGGATTCCCGAAGGTTGGACCTTTTCCATGTCCAGCTGGCAAGACGTACGGTGGTGAGTTGGTTGGTGCTGGTGACCAGGTCAACATTCAGTGGGATGGTAAGGGCGAAGGTCCTTACTTCCGGGTCTACTAGAGAGTATTTGGAGAGGCGATGAGATGAGGAGATAATCAGCGTAATCATTGCAAGGGGTAGACGGCTGTCATTCGTTTGCATCGCGACTTGGTTTCAGGAATTCTGTTTTGCATTCACGGTAGTACTGGGCATTGGTATTTTGTTTGCATTTTCAATTCTCTATAAATATCTAGTCACGCTGTGTCGCTTCTTCATACTACCACTACTTCAAAGGCTATCTTCTCTCTTATCTTTTACCTTCTGCGCCGAAGCTGCACGTAGAAGTCTTTCTCTTCGTGTACCCGGGAAGAGGCTTCTTAAGCCACATATCCACTTAACTTCGTGACATCCGTCGCAAAGGGCAGCGTCGTCACCCTCATCCCCGATTTCAACGACTTTGGAATCGGATGTCTTTCCGGAAGGGAATCTACATCCGGATGTTGTAGAGCCCGGAAAGAATCTCTCGAAAGCGGATCGACCACATTGCGGAAGTTATCTCGACGCGCCTGCGCCCACGCATCCAGGACCTTCTCATCAGCACCATGCTGAAGATGTGAGACGAGTACGTCGGTAAGGCTCGAAGCGTCTAGGATGCCGGACGCCAAGCCCATACCTGCGTATGGATTTGTGACTTGAAGAAGAATTTAGTCAAAATTGCCTAATAGTATCAACAAAGCTGAAAGAAGAGATTGAGCTTACGATGTGCCGCATCTCCAACCAGCAAGACGCGCCCCTTCCTCATCTTCTCTGCGCAAAGCTGATGTGCTCCAAAGGGCGCACACCGCTCAACCTTGTAATTGAGCGGCCGCGGTCCAGGAAACATGGCATCGAACTTCCTCGGCAACACCTTTTCAATATCCGCGTTCGTATAGTCCGCAGGCACACCGAACGAGACTCTCCACAGCCCGTTCTCCGTGATGGGCCCGATCAGCCCGAAGTTCTCTCGGTCAGCCAGGAAGTTCCCCCCAGTCCACCCGTACGACTCAAATGGATAACGGACATCGGTAGAGACGAGCTGGCGCGGCAGCGTCTCACCTTGCATATCGATACCTGCGAGCCGACGCGTAATGCTCTTTCCGCCATCTGCACCGATGACCCACGAGGCCACGAACTCTACAGTGGCTCCAGAGGCTGTCTCGGCAGTCACTTGTACTCTTTCCGAGTCTTTCTCCAAGTTGACATTCTTCGCCTTATGTCCCATAAGCACTTTCGCATTCGGCACCCTCCCCAGATGTTTCGCCAGAATTTCGCAGAATCTCTGCTGTGGGACTGTCATGGGTCCAGGCGTACTGGCTACTGCAGGAGGCGCGGCGATAATGGACTTGTCGGATCCGCGGCGGAACCAGATCTTGCCGTTTGTGAGGCCTTTGGCAGCTTTCTCGAGGTCATTGTAAACTCCGGCTTTTTTGAACTCGGGGAAGACGGCGGGCATGTGGGTCATGGCTTTCGTGTCTGCGGGGATGGAGGAGTGGGCTTCTAGAAGCGTGACGGATATGTTGGATTGAGCGAGGCGGAGGGCGAGGAAGAGGCCAACGGGTCCCCCGCCGATAATTAGGATGGTGCTTTGATGGGGCATTGTGTTGGATTTGCTGCGGTTTGGTGTATGAAAGATTGACGTGTGTTGAGAGCGGGTTGGGCGAGATCTGGGGAAATGAATTTGGGGTGATCTAAGAAAGATATATCTATAAACAATTGACTTCACTAGCACGCAGGGACTTCCAATCAGTGACTTTACCTAATGTTTGACGATCGTCATATCTAGAGATAGTATGCAAGCTGCCGAGCTGGATGGCCAATTACTAACTTGTGTGGTATGTTCGGACGTTACGCTGGGACTGCTTTTAACGTCATCGTACCACTTGAGCTAGGTGGCACGCCTCTCCCCTAATCTTGCCTTGTATCATTTTTCTATCTTGTCGGAAGACGTAGTCATGATTTGTTCTTCGGTAAAACGAGACATAGCTACAGATCACTTCATTGGACTTAGTAGATAGGACGAGTTCCCGGAAAATTCTTTCGCAAATATCTAGATTGGAAGCTTGAGCTTTCTAATATAAAGGCCCTGTTCAGGCCCTTTTCAAGTGGGTCCAGTATCGTTCTCAGCCACGGTAGTCTCTCGATGGCGGCTCCGCAGACCGTTCTTGGCTTCACCCACCGCTAGACCCTGCCAATCAGTTCACGACATTCAACAGTCAGAACTAAGCCTCAACCTCAGCGAGCAAACTTGAGCAGGTCTTTTAGACCTCCAAAAGTTTGAGGCGTTTCTGTATTTAGGAGCACTTCCTGAACTTCCTGAATGGAGCCCATTCGCGATCATGACGTCGGAAATTTACGATTTACAAACTCACGAATACGTCGAGATATGATGGTGGTGGGCTATTCAATGGATGATCTAGGTCTGAACCCATCAAGTCAGTAGATACAATGGGGATGAACGAGAGAAACTGAACTCTTTAAATTTCGGAGTTACACTTACTTGGAGAATACGGAGGTGGGGGCAGATTATCTTCTACCTTATAGTTATTCGCGCGAGTAAAGATCCACTTTCGTATCCTCCTCAGTCTTAAAGCTACTCTTCGCTTTGCAAGAGCTGGAGAATAGACGACAGCAGTAATAGACATGGTTGAACACTGCTAATTGCTTTACGGATGATCGCTCTTCATACGTTTCTTAACTAACTCTACGTTGTGAAGTTACCCTTGTGGTCCAAGTATCTATTAATAGCAGAAATCTCAAAGACCAAACCCGCAATCCCGAGCCAGTCAAGCGTCTCTTTCATCACTTCTTTCAAGGTCCAGGCCCAGAACCGGCAATTAAGCAGCGAACAAAGGAAGCGCAGAAGACCGCTTCCCTACCAAGTCGCCGACTCGAGAACAAAAGGAAAATATAAGCATGTGTTTATGCTTCTTTTGCATCAGCCGCAAGCGCCCTCCTGCCAAATTTTCACCGACTTCACCGTCATCCCGCGCTCGTCGCCGGGGCCCCATGTCGGATACCACTGGTCTACCTTCTTGTAGAAATCAGACCCCGCGTTTGGGCTCTTGTCTAGCCATGGCTTGCTGCCCTTGCCATCTTGAAACCAACCTGTCTGCCCACCAACAGCCACGTTGAGGATGAGATAGAAGGGCTGGGCGAATGGGGTGTTGGTATTTCCCGTCTGGCTCCAAGGATCGACAAGCAGCGTTGAATTTTCCGTCTGTTGCGAGAAATAGCCTCTCTGCCAGAGGGTTCGGTCGCCCTTGAAGTTCCAATACAAGACCTGATTGAGCCGCGAGTCTAGGTAGGTAAATATGTAATCTTTGGACCATTCCAAGCCGAACGTATGCACGCCTGATGAGTAGTCATCTCGGGTGAGATGTTTGTCTCCCAAGGAGCGCCAGTAAGCATCAGTTTTGGGGGTCGGTCCTAAGGCATGTGTTAGGCAAAGGACTCGCGCGGATGAATGTGAAAAAAGGATAAAGGAATATTTAAAGCACACTCACCCCAATGCAACGTGCTGGCACTGTAGTCACAGCCCTCGCCGGGATAACCGACTCCATTGCCTCGAGATTCTAAGATATCAATCTCTCCACTAGCGGGCCATGGGCCATACACAGAGGCTTGGGACATCATCCCTGGCGCTGGTCAGCTTTATGATTCTTTGAGTGTCAAAGCATGAAAAAGCTACGCACAAATTGCAGGCCATAGCCAGTCATCCTGTGGTAAGGTGGCTTTCACTTCAATTCTACTATACTTGATGGTTTTCTTACCTTAGGTGGTGAGGCGGGCAGATCGCACAGGCGGTACTATGCTTCCGGTCGTGGCGTTCGAACGAACAGCGCAGGCGACGGTTGTGTTGCCTGTGCATGATCCATCCCCGCCTGCACGGGTCAAGTTGGGTGAGTAGCCGTCAAAGATTTGTTGGTTGGAGATGTTGGTAGTTTCGTTGGTAAGCGTCGGCACGATGTGTAGACCTTTGTTGTCCGTGTAGGTATTTTTAGAATCAGTCGTTGTCCAGTCGAAAGAGCCAGTACCGAAGCCGCCAATCTGTGAGGCGCTTTGGATTAGCTGGATACTTAGCATAAAATAGCATAAGCTTACCTGCACTTCTTGATTCCAGATAGTAGGATCAATAGTTTGGAAATCATCGGACAGGACCAAGCAATACTGTTGCAAGTGTCAGAGATGCCGGGGATGAATTTTATGGTCCTGAGACACACTTTTGTCTTTGGAATCTTTTTTATGGTACTGAAGCAAATCCACGCGCTAAGGAGAAAGCCAAGCGCGATGAATCCCCACACGATGTAGTTGTTGATGCGGGTCCTGTGCAGCCTTTTATCCAGAATCCAGGGTTGTTGGTATTCGCCTACAAGCTTGTAGCTCCGGAATCTATGCTTTTCCTCACTGATACTATTTTCATTCGAAGCGATGAATCTTGCAGAGTCATCTGAGCGTTGTATAACCAAAGAGTTTCGAGCTGAGTTTCTGGCCTGCGTCGAGGACAGGCTAGGTGGAGATTTTGACCCATTGGAAGAAGGCGCGGAGGGAGCGTTTTCGTCTCCAAATGGGTTACGAAATTGAATTTCCTCGGTAGTCGTGCTCGACATGATGTTACAATATATTTCGAGAGGGTGGAATGCACAGACGGGAAAATATATCAGAATTATCTAAATGGATGGCTACACACATAGAGGTATCTTAAAAACAGCCGTAAATAAAACTTTGCATTCTACATCACAAAGCAGACAATCAGACCTTAAAACAATCCGATCAGAGGTCCAGACAGCTATGGGATGACGCCGAAACTTGCGTGAGTGCCTCGTGGCTTGATATGGCGTTCGGGGCTGTGTGGGGTCCAATCTGCAACTTGCAATAAAATCACTACTGAGCGCCTTTGCTAAAAGAGGTTGAATATTTGCTGGCACAATGGTCCTGCTTTGTCGTAGACGGCGACCAATTCTAACACGACTTTATGTTCCACAATTACTTAGTTTATGCCAAGAATATATCGGAGTGGCATATTGCGGCATTGATAGCTAAGCCATCAGATGCTGACCATGTCCGAACACGTCAGGAGCCGACAATGACTAGCAGGACGGTCCAAGGTGGTCATAGTGCGAGCAATTGTCGAGCAGATAGCTACGGTCTGGAGAGGGCGTATACTTGGCTACGGTGACCCTATCAACATCGAGTTATCGGCGACTTAGGAGAGTTCTAGGAGGTGATTTCGAGTCTAGACTGCGCACGTGGAAGCAGAGAGATGGTCGGTGAGCCTCGAGCAAAATTTTCAGCCCGGGATGAACCAAGAGAGGCGGATGAACATGTACCGTAAAGGAGATGGTTTGTGTGTGCTATTCATGCTTGATTCATGCCAAGGAAGAAGAAAATGCAGTTGTTCTAGAACGCAGGACTGTGAAACGTTTCAGAACATCTCGGAGTGATTACTCAGGCGCATGCGTGGCGGTTCCGTCACAATAAGTGATGGTGATGGAGATTTGGAATGGCATAGGTGGTGAGACGAATCCCGACGGAAAAGGGGACTGTCGGCCTTGGGATGATCCGCTCCGAGGACCGCTTGCGGTCAACCTTCATCTTTGATGGCGACCACCGCCTTTCTTATAGCCCCAGTTTCTTGTTCTCCCGATTCCCATGTTCGTCGAAGCCTGCTAGCGTCACAAAGCCACCCCGAGATTCAGCCTCAAAATGGTGTCGATAAGTCTGACCCATCCAACAGCACAGAAAGGCTTGAATGACGGCCCGAAAACGCCTTCGAGCAGCCATCGTTACATTTTCTCCGATGCTAGAGCGCCATGCTTCTAGCCTTCGGCGCAGGATAGGATGGCAATCCTGGCCCAGGCTCCTAGGAAAAGAAGATCGCCCAGTAAGGCCCAACGGTGGCTGCCGGGTATCCCCGTTCTCTCTTGGCAGCATCCTCGATGCGGTTCTTGTCACTGATAGAACATGACCCTTGTCCTAGAAATATGTCAATCCATAGCTACAGTCCATAGTTCTCTTACTTGCAATTCATGTTCTCACAAGGCCTCCAATTTTCGTGTCGTGCTGTAGACAGGCACATCCCCTTCTCCGAGTTTATCTTCAAATAATACAACCCATAGAAATATCGTTTGCCGGTGTATTTTGGAATATGTCACCGAATTACTCTCTCAGTAGCTCATCGGGCAGTGCTACGGGAAGCTCTTCTCCCGCGTCTTCACCATCCACACAAGACACACAGGAACCGCAGACGACACAACTAGAAGCAACCATGGGTCGAGACACTGCCAGATATACGGCTGTGAGTTGTCATATTTCGGGTGCAGGACGCTCCTAATCATTGTTACAGATGGTCAAATTCTTGTCTGGCAAGATTACAGTACGGCAGTGGCTTCCCTTGGCAAATGCAAAAGACTATGAGACATGCTTCGGCGTGTTGTTGCGCAAATCTCGGGGATGCTATATCTGCGAGCCTGAAAGGATCAATTCAAACCTTTTGGCTGCAGTGCGGAGCCTCAACGTGGAAGTCGCTTTTACCATGTCAACAGAGACTACTCGGGTCATTTTTTCGACCCTCCAAAACCGCCAAACAGATATACGTATGCAAAACGGTTCACAACTGCAGATTGTCGAGTCCCTGGCCGAAATCGCTTCGACTTCGCGGAAAGTGAAGAAATTTCAATACGGCTGTCTCGTTCGGAAGGAAATGATTGCACTAGTCTGGTATGACGATTTGCAGCACATCATATCTCATGGTGGAGATTTTGAGGAGAAATTACTGGCATTGGTAGGTTTTTGAATGCGTAATCTGTCTCCTGTTTTTTCCACAAGTCTTTTCTTAGCGCTCTTAAGCGGTCCTAAAAGTTCGACTACAATATCTGTCCAGTGCAAGTCCTGAGCTCTCCTTTTTTGCTCACCCTCATTACAATATTTGGTAGCCGCCATTACTAACCGCTTCAGGTCTGGGGCAGTGGAGGCTCTTCCTTCTCAAACTCGGACTGCCCAGTGGGGACTATCGAGACAACAGCAATTGCAAGCCCTCTCGCACCTACATTTTCGCCTCCCTGTGAATCGAAGAAGGGTCCCGACGGCATATCAGAGCAAGTTGTAGCAGAGATGGAAGAAGAGCTGGCATATACCGACGGAGAATCCCTCGGCAGACCGGTGGTCTTCACGAGTGCGGTTTTTGTTGGGTTGGCTCTTCTCATTGGACTCTCCACCTCTCAACTAATATACCAGGCGATGATAGATGGTTATTGGATTCGGCTAGCTCTTCTCGCAGTCGAGCCCGTACTATTGCTCTTTGGCCTCTTCTTCGGCATCATCTTCGGGGATATCTGTCAAGCAGTCGGCCCAATATCCAGTGTCAAAAGAAATTCAAGGTTTCACTCTGCTGTCAAGCCTAGTATTTCCAGGGCGTATACAGAGGGATTCATACCTCCGCCCATCGTCATCCAGCTACCAGTGTATAAGGAATCTCTAACTGGAGTCATCATATCTACGGTTGAGTCTCTCAAAGCGGCCATCTCCCACTATGAGTCGCACGGAGGTAAGGAAACCGCTACACCATACATACGTCCTCTAATTATTTAAGGAACGGCTCGAATCTTCGTCAACGATGATGGTCTACGATAAATGTTCTTCTCTCCCGAAGTTGCTATTGGTGAGTCTGGAAAGCCTTGATTGATACCATCGGAGCTGATAAAGTCTCGTCCTACAGTGCAACATTCAGCCGGAGTCATGAAAGTTCTCTATGACTACTTTGAGAACGGTATTGCTTTCTTCACGGACATGATATACTCGTCAGTCAAGTTCTCTATCGGAAGTGGAGAGGGTGTATCCTTCGTAGGCCACAATGCCTTTCTACGCTGGCATGGTAAGCTTCTGACCGACGTGAACATCTATATACGTCAACTGAAATATACTAACGTTTCCGATAGCTATCCAATCCGTCGGAAGGGTAGGCGATGACGGCTTCGTCACATATTGGTCAGAGTCCCATGTTTCCGAAGACTTTGAAATCTCCCTTCAGCTTCAGATTGCTGGAAATCTAGTTCGTCTGGCAACCTATCACGGTGACGAATTCAAGGAAGGTGTCTCACTTACCATTTATGATGAGATAGCCCGATGGGAAAAGTAAGTACTGCACAATCCTTTCCTGCTCCCCGTAATATGATCTGGTTTTCTGCAAATCGACATCACTGCCGTCTTCTTTGTGTGCGAGATAGCTCATTAATTGCTCAACTGGGGCAGATATGCGTACGGCTGCAACGAAATGGTCTTCAATCCACTGTACACGTGGATATGGAGAGGACCCTTTACCAAGCTTTTCCTCGCATTCCTCTAGGCTCGTACTCAGATCTCATCCAAGGTAACCATATTGGGATACATAGCATCATGTAAGCATTTTCGCGAGTCCCATTCATCATGCCAACCTTCACCTAACAAAATAGATTACGCCCTAGCTGCCGGGCTTCCTCTAACGCTGCTGAACTACATCCTCATTGGATGGTTCAACGGCCGACTGGACAAATTTTACGTGGATTCTTGGAAAAGTTCGTCTTGCTAGATTTCTAACGGATGCTAAACTCTGACACTTCATAGTCTTTCTTGCCCTCATCGTCGTCTTTACCTTCATAAGCAATATCGCCCTCGCCATCCTGCACTACCGCCTCGGCGACAAAGGCTTCGGGGCCGCCATGCTCGAAAACTTCAAATGGGCTCCTATGTTCATCCTCTTCTTTAGCGACATCTCGTTCCATCTCAGCCTCGCGCTCCTCGCCCACATGTTCAGCATCAACATGCAATGGGGCGCCACTGCCAAGGAGAAAGAGAACTCGAATTTCTTCAAGGAGATTCCCAAGATCTTTAAGAGTTTCAAATGGATGTACATCTGCTTGATTCCAGTTGTAGGGGGTATGATATATCTGGGTATCTGGGCGCCGAGGGGATGGCAAATCAACGGGGCCACTGCGGTCGTGCCCTTGGCGGTCATGGTGGGGTGTCATCTTCTCCTCCCGCTTTTGCTGAATCCGTCGTTGATGGTATTCAATTATTGATGCGCGTGTCGATGTCCGTAGACTTTGACTAGCTTTAAGTAAAGCCTCTCTGTTGTGGTGTCGAGAAAGTGTTTTGCGATTGCTACACAACTGAACAGTAATTCTGAGTATTTTCCATACTCCAACGTCAATCTGACTCATGTCCCAATCCGCGTCGAACTCTCCTTGCGTTATGATGGTCACGATGCTGGCAACTCGGCAAAGGTCCTGCTATCAAGTTCAAGTGTCTCATGAGGTGCGGTATGTCCATACTTTTGCTGTACCTCGCGCCCACCCGCTTCATGCAGCGTATTCACTCCGTTAAGTTCGCTGTATACCGTGCTACCAGCCATGCTGGCCTTTGCCTGTTTCCGCTTTCTGCGGAGGAGGAACCAGACAATGGCGACTAGAAGAGTGAGCCCGACCACTCCGCCGACCACGCCTCCTGCGATTGCCCCTGTGTTTGATTCTTTGGAGGGACTTGTCGTAGGCGTTGAACTAGGTGTTGGTGTTGGGCTTGACGTGGATGTCGAACTGGTCGTAGACGTAGCGCTGGTGGAGGAAGACACTGCACACACACATCTAGAGTCAGCTCTCCGCCTCCTTTATGACAAACTAGGCTCTCAACTCACCTTGTCCCGTCGACACTATCCTCAGCTGCAACTCATCATCAGTCGTATTGTAGCCCGGCCGCGCACACCCATTACTACCCGTCGCCGTCTCCGCATATCCCACTTCGTCTTTCTGGCAGCAGAAGTAGCCGCCATTGTCGTACATGTCCCAGCTATCATTTGCGCAGTGTGCGTCAGCTAGGAGCGTCGCAGTGCAATTCTGACCCGACGGACAGCAGGCAAGATTGTATTGGTGCGGACAGGCATAGCCAGATGGACAGCAGCCACGAAACGGCGCGACTGTGGTCCCGCAATTTATGTTCCCAGCGGGACAAGACCCGTTGTGTCGGAGGGCGAAGCCCGTATGTATCCTATTTTGCATGTCGCGCGTTGTATGTATAGAGACTTGAAGTGGCCGACCAGAATGTAATGTAGCGAAATGTGAGGGTGTATTGCAACAGTAATGTTAAGGTCAATGCACTAGGACTGTGAATGGTTCTTTCTTTAGCCAGAAACGGGATTCTCTCGAAAAGAAAGTTTCTGTGGACGGGGAGAAAAGGATATCACGTGATGAATAGAAAATCGACAAGCGTTCGCTCAGCAGCCGTGGATTTCTCGTAATGGGACCAAGCCTGACTATATATACGGTCCTTGCCCAGCCTAAGGATGCTGCGGCATCTTGGCTGTGCCGATCATTGGGTACTTGACTAGCCCAATTAGGAACACCGGAATGCCTTAAAGCCCCGAGTACCTTTAATATAGCTGCCTAAAAGACGCTGTAGAACTGAAAGGTTGTGACACGAGAATTTGGTTCCAGCCAACGAGCGCAGTGGCATTCCCCACCGAATCCAGACGACGAGAGATCCCTGCTGCAAGGCTGGGCAGAAAGGGGGGCTTCTTGGCACCATACTTGGCGATCTAAGCCACCTATCCGCGCGCAGTGGTAAAACGTCTCCTTCAATATCGGACTAACGGGAAGTCAAGTTACACCGCCTTATTGCATCTCCGATTTTTAGAACAGACCGAGGAGCCGCAGCGTCACCAGCGTGTGAGGATGTGGAGTTACCGCCCCATGGAATACCAAGGCCCGTGACCGGTATAGGCGTCGCTAACGTTCCTTCTTCGTTTTGCGTAAGAGAGGGCCTGCAGTAATGTGTGGTATGCACCCCTTAAGTATTCTCGGGCGATCAAGAGGTCACCGGTAGCCGCGCTACGGATTCGGGCCTCCCGTGATCCGAGGGCTTGTATACGACTAGGCTCATCCGGTGACTACCTGGAGCGACAGTATTGCAGATAAATGCAGCGCAGCCACAATAACCACCGCCGGGAAAACCTGAGCAGCAACCCGTTCAGACGAGTTTGAGTCCGATCGTGACGTGAGCAGGACTAAGGCGAGCTGACGAATCGATGGATTGTTCAGACGTGTGTGCGAACACAGTGGTTCGTCTAGACTATTCAATGCTGCCGTGACTGTAGCTTGAGTGACGTTTTGTCCATTTCCTAGTGGGTACACCGAGGTCATGCAAAACTCTCTGGGGCTAGGCCCTAAAAGAATGATATTTGGGGCTCCGGGTCCGATGTGAGTGGCATACAAGTGATGGCTGGGGTGCTGGCACGCGAACACAGTTCTGGAAGAATTTGTAAAGGTGGCACCCATTCTGAGAATTTCGTTGTGGGTGAAGCTGTGGCGCTCACAGAGTTTGACTTTAGTACAGCGGCGTGCAAGTGGCGGGGAGTCTCTCTGCTCCGGGGTGAAGTAATAGCTTGGATGGCGGGTACTACACAAGCTGCACTAGATGCGGACTTGAAGCTGCTGCTCTCGCGCCAGTGGTCCACGTGTTGAACGGTGAAGGACGCCTGTTTCCAGGGCTAGGATTTCCGGGTCGAACTCATTGAGAGGAAAGATCCCAGACCCGAGTCACAGCGTAGATCGCAGCGCCTGGCATGTTTGGCGAAACGCGATCGTGGAGACATGAGATAGGCGATCCCCAATCTCCAGCAGGAGCTCACGAGGTAGTTGAAGAATGCGACTCCTGCAAGAGTTGTGCACGACTGCCTGCTCACGTGCTGCGAGACTCGGTTCGTTGGTCATTATGGTGAGTGGCTTGTCGAAAGGCCTATGAACTCTTTTCATTGGCGCCGGGCGATTTGAATATAGAGCAGAAGAGTGCGAGTTCTCTGTGATTCAGAGGTGAGATATGCCTTTTCTTTGGAAAGTGAAAGTATGTCGTAAGATTCCTACGCGTATGCGTGGGTTTGCGAGTAACGTGATGCGAACAGTTGAGCCGTAGTTGATTTAGACGAATGCTGGACTTTCTAGTGGCGAAGTTTGTAGATTTAAAGGAAACGAGAAAAGGGAAATAGCGGACAACGAGAATATATCTTAAAAGGCTGGCAAGTGTGCCTTGATGTGTGGTGGTTCAATGATTAGCTGCGCTCTGATTATGCGACGTCCCGTGGCTCGGATGTATTTAAAGTATGCCGCATCACGAACCATTCAGGATTCCAGCCAATCGTACAATGTCTCATCAAAAATATCCGTACACTTTTTTGTAGTGCTCATGGTACCTCATAGTAGTTTAGGAACTCTTAATTAAGGTGAAATTTGGCATCTTGGACAGCTAGTAAAGTCGGGAGGCCACCCCAGACAGCGGTAGAGAAGAGTAGACACATTTTGAATGCGCTCTGTTGTCCCTGAAGTCCACTAGGACGTTGGGGCTCTACAAGTAGTGACAGAGAATTGCAAGGATGTCTATGAGGCACGGTACGCTCAAATCACCACAATTCCAAATTTTCCAGGATCGGGTTCAGTCTTGTACAGACATTCTTATTGAAGCTTGCTTGATATACTTGGGGAGGGTTGACAATCGGCCATTAAGGTCTTAGCCTCTCGTCGAGATCAGGAGTGCGTAGGAGCATCCTATAGCGGCAAGCGCTCATGAGAGCTGCTTTTAGAATAGGTCTCTATTGTTCGATAGCAAGAGCATACATTTTGGAGCCGTCGGGATCACAAAGAGTAGGCAAGTGGAGGCAATGAGCATCTTCATCAAGAGCTTGAATACCTTTGTGTGGTTCGAAAATCTGAACTCTGCTTAGTCGTGCATTTCGTACCTTAGATGGAAGGTATAACTCACCACGTACCAGAGTTGGCCTTGTCATCTCAACAGAACATATCTTCTGGCTTTTCGATTAGCCCACGCGATGTTGCCCCGTACGAACCACGAAGCTCTCACGGCCAAAGCTAGACATAGATGTAACGTGACTCAAGACGTCCAAACTAGAGCTATTACGTCCTGGGCTAACAGCGTCCATAGCGCCAATTTCAGTTGTTTCAAGTTTCGCTCGATGGAGTAGGAGGCGCAGACTCATCGCGCCGCCGGCTCTTCGATGTGCTCGTCGAGCGACTCGAGTCTCTCGTCGAAGATTTCGACAAGCTCCACGACGAGCTAGCTCCGCTCGTCTCTCTCTTCAAAACCGGCGCCAGCTCATTCCACCTCGTAAGCACCTCCACCCTCTCTTCTTCAGTCGACTTTTTGACCTCTTCAAATCCGAGCGCGAAATGTGCTGCGAGGATAAAGCTCAGTGTACCTGAACCCATCCGCTTCTTGATGGTGTCGTAGAGTGCGCGGATGCCGTAAGGTCTGCCGCCGATGACAAGGCCGCGTTTGGGAAAGAGGAGATGTCCAAATCCTTTTCCTAAACCTTTACCGAAACCGCGCCAACCGTCCGCTCTAGCGCCTTTATACGGCTCGTACACGATACCTGCGTAGGCTTTGCCAACGTTGACCGGCCAGTGTATGATGCCAGACGCCAAAGAGCCCAGAGTATTGAGCACAGGATTTGCGCCGGTGACATTGGAGATGACAGCGCTTTCTTCAACGGCGTACTCGTAGGGGCGGTAGAGACGAAGCTGGTTGATATCGAGCAAATGCTCGTTGCCCAGTACTGTCGCTGCAAAGGCACTGAGCCGTACATCGGCAGTCGTAGAATCTTTGGTCTTGACGCGCCATACTGCTGGACGACTGGGTACAATCGCACAACGGAGGGCGTCAACGTGCATTTGGGCGTGGAAGCTTGCCGCACCGGCCTCGCACCCCTTTTCTTCGCGGATACGCTCGCCTAACTCCCGGGCCCGCTCGAGAGTCTCGGGTTTCAGTGCATGGAGGATGCTGTCCGCGAGGCCTTGCGCCGTAAGGTCCTTGTATGGAATAGGTGTAGGTCCTGCACCAGCTCGTGCAACCATGGCACCCCAAAAGGGCTGGTCGCCGAAGAAAGGCACGATAACAGTTGGGCGCCCTAGTGCAATACCAGCCGCTGTTGTGCCAGCCCCACCGTGATGAACGACACAGGAGACGTGCTGGAACAGCCAATCGTGTGGGCAATTACCGAGCATAAAGACGTTGTCAGGTTTGGCAAGATCATCACCACCGAGGCCACCCCAACCTTTTGATACTAGGGCGCGTTGGCCAGTCTTTCTGACAGCATCAAATATGAGCGTAGTCATTGCATTTGGGTCGTCCACAACAATTGAACCAAAGCCAATGTACACTGGCGGAGGACCTGCAGCCAGAAAAGCTGCGAGGTCAGGGTCCGGCTGGTAGTTGGACGCGAGGGATAGGAAATAGAAGCCTGAAATATCGATATGACTACCCCAATCCTTGGGTTTCGGAATCAAGGCTGGCGACCTGTTGGATGTGCGAGGTCAGAAATGCTAAGAAGTTTGGAACAATGCAGAGAAAGGTCGAACATACCAACAGTATGTATAAGGTATCCGTAGCCGATGGAGCATGGTGGTCGCCGCAGCCTGAGTGATTTCTCCAAGACCTAGTGTCTCCTTTCTAAACTTATTGGTGATGTCCCCGAGGCCTTGCCAGGTCATCATATCAACGAGTGTGTAGCTCATTTCGTTAGTCATACTACCCGTGGCATTGGATGATTTGATGTTCGCTAATGGATGCGGAAAATCGTGAGTTGGTGACCAAGGCATGCTAAGAAACCTTCAATTAGCACATGCATCTACTATCATATCAGAGGCAAAACTGAAGACGTACGTGAACATTAGATGCAGCGGGATGCCGAGCTTTTCCGCGCAATGTATATGTGCGAAACTTGGCGGATTGGCAATAATGGCATGTGCAATGAACGGCTTCGTCTTCGTGGCACTCGGGGTATCTTCATCCGCTTTCTCAACCTCATTGGCATCGGCGCATGATTTCCAGCACCCTTCGAGGATTTCGGCCATGCCCTTACGTCTCTTGCCCACATCACCAGCCTTCAGCGACTTCATTCCTGGAATCAGACCTGGGTTCTTAACCATAAAAGCCATCAACTCGGCTGGGTCACCACCAATCTCAAAGAATTCCAAGCCATTCTCCTCAACAAACTTCTTGAAGGTCCCATGCGTAGCGATACGGACGCGGTGCCCGTAGCTGTTCTTCAGTTCTCGGCCAAGCGCGACAAATGGCTGCACATCTCCTCGCGAGCCAACAACATGAACAACGATGTTGAGAGGCGGAGGCGCTTCATATAGTTGGCCATAGGATGTTGGTGTGTATAATGGGGTTGGGGTTTCGGACGATTCTTGCAGAGACGCAAGCTGAAGCTGCTGAATCTCTTTGGCAAGTCTCTCGTCGCTTTCGTCTATACGGATGTCCACGCGCCCGTCATCTAGTTTCTTGGTCAGTTCAGATTACAAGAAGAAATGATGGGTTGGAGAATGCGTGGTGGGAAGTAGAGAGTGATGTTGTGTTTTAGGCCGCGTGAATTGGGTGTCTATAGAGAGGACTGACTGCTGACTTGGGTTTGAGTGCTGAGGCCATCCTGGCGTATATTGAGAGTTCCCGTTGCATCGTTGTATGTCGGAGGAGGCTCATTTAGTAGCGGAGGAGCCCCTTCTGAAAGAGCAGGAGGAGGAGCTGAGGCCATTGAAGCTTTTTGGTACGCCCAATGGCAGGGAACGCGTCTGCAAGGAGATGGAGAAGAGGGGCACAGCTTTTGTCAAGCTTCGAATCGGAGAGCCAGCTAACAGTTCAGAGCGTTCCAGTCACGGTAAAACGACACAAATTCATGAGATAGTCAGACATGCATAGCGTCCAAGGATCAATGCTGAAGCATCCAATGCAGGTGCTCTGCCCCTCCAAAGCTCTAGGCGGCGAAGCTTTTGCCAACTAGCCGCCGGGGCTGCAGCTCCAAATAGTGCACATCACTGGTGTAATACGAGGACTAGCGCGGCGCTACTTATGCGTGCACTATAGACGTATCACAATAAGTATCCACGTATCCACAGAAACAATATAAGTTAAGGCGAAACGTTTGTGTTATGCTTATAGTGTTCGCGCAAGAGCAAAAGACCGTACGAAGGATTTTTATAAAATAGATATGGATGCTTCGTCTAAATTGTTTGACCAGCTTTACGTTTGCCTGCCTTGTCAAGACAGAAACCCGACTAGAAAGTCGTAATACACACTCTAGCTTCTTTCCCCTTTTCTATTCCATCCAGGTGGACAAAGTGTGGCTCCTCTCGGGGTTCATGGCTCGAAACTCCGGAAGCTCGAACGGGAGACAGAGTGGCGAGTCAATAGATGAATTTGACGGTTGAGACGAGCGTAGAGACGATCTCCAGCTCTGTAAGACGTGTCGAAAACGTGGTGAGGATGAAAAGGAGACGGCTGAGGCTTGATAACGAAATTGAAGGCAAGCTGGTCTCTTGTAGCTAATCAATGTTTGCTTCAATATTCGTTAAGCATAGAATAAAAATAACTTGGATCGTCGTTACTTCTAGCGTAGTCTCTTACCCCAACCCTGTTCACGAACCACGTCAAAAACATGCTAAGATGGATTCAGATTGCGTGCACTGCCTCCCAAATGTATTCCTCCTGATGTTCTTCCCGCCTTTCTTCTATGCCCTTATGCACAAGTCACGTCAACAACGTGCCTATATTGGGTGTCAACCGCATGGACTGCCCCGGTCCAAATTTCTTACCACATTCAAGTCGACCAGACTTCTTTAGTCCATTTCACAGTGTATAACTGTACAGTTGTTGTCTTCTTTTAGGTACCCTTCTATTGTACATCCGTAGTCTTCCCAAATAGCCATCTTTACGACATCCGACCTTCCGAAACGCCTCTTCTTGAGCCCTGCGCACCGCACATGTTATACACCACCTCTTAAAGCGTACAAAGCCGACCATATGATACCCATAGAGCGTTTTCATATTTTATCATGTAAATCTGATCATTCGCTTCCAGCCCTCAATTCTTCTAGCGAGCCATGACCTCTTCGGCGCTTGCTCTAGCTCCGCGATTAGGTCGTCGTAGTAGGTCGGATTCGAGGTAGGACTAAGAAGGCGCTTGGATGTTGGATTCTATCAGGCCGTTCGAATTAGCTTGGAGCCTCATTTAAGACTCGGCGATTTGAACATTGCAAAGACGTACCCTATGCATATATCGATTCTCGAGAAGCGAGTACGCCGCATTGATTTGCCCCAGCTCGGCCTTGAGGTCTGATTTACCAGCACTCGCCTGGGCTGCGCGATGCTGGAGGACCTTGTCGAAATGGAGGGTAGGCCGGAGGGGGTCTTTGGGCCAGAGGGCTAGGAGGCGGGTGTAGTGTTTTGCGATATTCTGCCAGTATCAGCTATTGAGATCAATTGAATAGACTCAGCGCCATATGGCCATTGCAGCCACACGCGACGAGAGTTTCACATACAGGGCCCGACATATTTGTTGGTGTTTGGATACAGCCACGACGCAAAATCGATGATGTCGGCACCTTTTGATACGCGCTGCCGCCCCTGCAGTCCGCCGTATAATTCCAATTGTGGCAGTGCACCGGACCATCGCGCATGGAAACTCGCCGTCGTCCCGCGGCCTTACGAATCACCACACCACGTCTCCCTGTCTCCCTACCTCCACTGCAGCCTCCACCCTCTCCGCCGACTCTTTTTTCGCTTCGTTCCGTCACTCTCTCTACCCTTGAAACCCTCACCTTTTCTTGCTTCAACAATCGCAGCCATGCCGCAAGGCTACGAGCGGGTATGTCAGCCGCACCCCCCTTCCTTCGCTCCGCTAACGCCCCCCAGGTCTCCGCCAACGACGATGTCGACTCGCCAACCTCACCGCACTCAAACCCTCAAACCTCCTTCTCGCACACGAATCCGCCGCCGCAGTCGTCACAGCAAATCCCCAACTCGCCGCCGCCATCCTTCCGCTCTCACGCCTCGTCCCCCACTGGGAGCCACCACCTGCTGAGCCCAACCGCCGATCCCTATGCCACCGATGCCGAGCGCACCCTCGCCGACACATTCGACGATGCCGACAGTGAGGATGAGGAGGGCGATGGGATGGACGACCGGCAGCGGCTGATGCGCGCGAGCCCTTCGTCGGCGTCCGACGATGGAGAGGACCACGGACTTCATCGGAATAGCGACGAAGTGCGGCCACGGGGGATCGAGAGGAGAGTAACACAACTGCCTGTTTTTAATGCTACACCAGCGTCGGCAGTAGGCGCAGCGGCAGGAGGGCGAATATATGGGGGTGGTCAGAACGACGGCGTATTTGCAAACCTGAGCGCGAAGCCAACACGAGGAGAGGAGCTGGAAGAGAAGCCTCCTGTAAGGCCCTGCCCAATATGTCTACTCTCGGGACTATTCATACTAACTTACCCCCACAGACCTACGAACAAGCCGCCCTGGACGCCACTCCTCCATACTGGGAAACCACCATTCTCGCCCCAGGCGGCCCCTTCTCGGACTCCAACGCCGTCTACATCGAAGGCCTCCCTGTCGGCTCTGTCTTCAGCTTTGTTTGGAACGCCATGATCTCCATGTCCTTCCAGCTCGTCGGCTTCCTGCTCACCTACCTCCTCCACACTACCCACGCGGCGAAGAACGGCTCCCGCGCCGGCCTCGGTATCACCCTTATCCAGTACGGCTTTAGCATGAAGGGCGCGGGCCCTATCTCTGATGGCGGCGGGAACGGTGGCCAGGGCGACGGCGATTTCAACGGCGCGCCCCCGGACCCAAATAGCCATGACTTCGACCCGAACGCTGTCGCGCCGTCTATACCTACTCCATCGTCTGTATCTGCTGCGGGTGGCATAACAACGAGCGACTGGATTGCTTATCTACTGATGGTCATCGGCTGGTTCATTCTTATCAAGAGCATTTCTGATTTTGTCAAGGCGCGGCGGCACGAGCAGCTCGTGCTACAGAGCCCAGAGCGCGGATTGGGGACGGCGGTGGTGGCCGAAGGGGAGAGCCCGAGCCAGGCTGTGTAAAGTAGAACGAGAGGCGAAAGACGACACATGCAGCACCCGCGTCTGGTGTTTAGGTTGTTTCTTTTGTTGTTTCTGGCATCCTGGCGTCTCTGCTTTTCAGTGAAAGGTGCTGGAGAAGCGTTGAGGTGCTAGGGGAAGGGATGGGATCGCGGAGTTGGATTACTGGGTCTGTGTATACTGGAGTGAGCTTCACGGTGGAGCGTGACTCTGCTGTAGTGTTTTGATATCGAATGCACCACTTCTATGTGCGTATCTAACATCCTGATTGAAGTGTGTCATCCAGTTGGACGACGCCTGAGGTGGCCGAGCTTGATCTCTAGTCTTTCAAACCACTCTTCTTTAAAAATATGAGAAGCTGTCGGAGGACCTTATGCAGCGGCCAAATTTGTACACCGAGCCTTATGACAGCCTCGCTGAATCGCGCCATTCTAGACTACAGGCCGTTCGATTTTCGAAACTATGTGGGAAGGCCCCATGCAGCGGTGAAGCAGAGTATACGCTCTACCCATACCGGGATATTGTAGTATCCTGATCGAAGACAGTCGACAATCTTGGGTAGGTATCGCCGCCTGAGGCAGCATAACGAATTTAAAATTTAATTTAAACGATTCAATTCCGTATCTTTCCGGCTTTTGAAAATGCATCGCGACACTTCGAACGGCGGCAGAGAAGTGCATACTATTCATATATTATTCACAAAGCATTCCATGGTTGTAAATTGAGTGACAAGGAGGAGAGGAGCGGTGGATAGTCTCCAACTGGATGTATTACAAAAGACGCCTTGCTTTGCCCGAGAGAGTCTCTGCTACCTATGATACACAGTAATATAAAGTTACTTCCCTCAAACTCACTCGATGAGACCTGGGTCTCCGTCACTAAAATACACCCAACGTATTAGGATATCCGCCATTTGCCATCATGCATCTTTAGAGTCGGTTCTTTGCTCATTGCCTTGTCTCTTCCAGCATTCACGGAAAGCCTCCATCTGTAATGGTGCAGCAGAGTCAGTATAGTTTGCAGGTGGTTGGTTGGACGAGAGCATGCATGACGGAAGCCGGCAACTTTGTCGGTCCCCGATCCACAACCATCGATGACTTACCTCCTTCTTACACGCCCTCCAGTCCTTCGTATCATAGTAGCAGTCCGTCATCTTTGAATTTTCCACTATCAATCAATCAATACAGGGGATATCGATGCATTCTCTGATGTCTGACCTGAGCAGCCGGTGCTGAAGATTCTCTTGTCCCTAGTTCAATTCGTTAACCTCTTCTTCGTCATCAACATATTTCATCAATTGCTCTCACCAATCATCCGGTTCGTCATCATCCACGGCCGCATTCGACTCGCTTGACTGGATCGCGTTGTTTGACATCGCTTTAGTGTTTCGGAGAGCTTTCTTGTTGTCGCTGTGCTCGAGTCTGTCATCGTGTGATTCCTCTTTCGGGTGAAGCTCGGGAGCACTCGGGCCTCAGGCCATTCTGTCACCACCAATTCAATATGGCTTCGAGACGGATGAATGTGCTTGTATATTCCGGTAAGTCTTGTTTTCCATTGTCATTTGATCATCGTTTTGTTCTCTTCTAAAGATAGATAGGCAACGGAAGTACAAGTGAATCCGTGCACCATACTCTCTACACCCTTCGCCGCCTGCTCTCTCCCAAATACGCTGTTATTCCAATCACGGGCGAGACCCTCCTGAAGGAACCCTGGACTGCCACCTGCGCCTTGATTGTCTTTCCTGGTGGTGCAGATCTGGGCTACTGTAGGACGCTTGACGGGGCGGGTAACCGCAAGATCACGCAATTCGTGAATCGAGGAGGTAGCTACCTCGGATTCTGTGCTGGTGGGTACTACGGGTCTGCAAGATGCGAATTCGAAGTAGATGATAAGAAAATGGCTGTTGTTGGCGACAGAGAACTCGGATTCTTCCCAGGAACGTGTCGTGGACTGGCTTTCCCGGGGTTTGTGTATCAAAGCGAGGCTGGGACGAGAGCAGTCGAGTTGGAGATAAACAGGTCTGCTCTTCCCTCGATTAAGGATACCGTACCTGGATTGTTCCGTTCATATTACAACGGCGGTGGCGTTTTTGTGGACGCGAAGAAGCTCGCTGAGAGGGGCGTGGAGATTTTGGCGAGCTTCAAAGAGGATCTGCATGTCGATTCAGGAGACAGTAAGGCTGCTGTTGTCTACCGCAAGATTGGCGACGGTCATGCTATTCTTACAGGGCCCCATCCTGAGTATGCCCATATCCTGATCTCTTAGTTACACTTTGGTCAAATGACTGACAAGTCTAGATTCGCCCCTATCAACCTCAACAAATCGAACGGCCCACCATCATACGCAGCCGCGATTGATGCTATCGCAGCATCAGATGCCACTCGTGTTGCCTTTATGAAGGCATGTCTCGTCAAATTAGGCCTGCAAGTCAATGAAGAGGAGCAGCCGGTACCGTCACTCTCCCGCCTGCACCTCACTGCTCGCACGCCATCAGATGTCGCCGAAATCCTCGCATCTTGGCACGAAGTCACTACTTTGATTGATGGAGCAGAGTATGTGCAGGCGGAGAACGACACATTCCACGTGGAGAGGGCTGCGACGTGGGGTATGGGTAGTCTTGTGAAGGCGGTTACGAGTGTACTACCTGATGCTGTTTCTGGTAACTCGAAAGAAAAGCCTTCACCAGAAGATACGCCCCCCAAAGAAAAGGCGTTGGAGGCCGAAAGCTCCGATGACTCAACATCTGGAGACAAGATCATCGACTATGACAAAGTAATCAAGAGGATTGTTCCTCACGAGAAAATGCTTCCCTCAGGCCGAGAGACTCCATCTTTCAACCACGATGCGTATTATGCAAACCTCGCCCATTTCCAGAGCAAATCAGATATCGACGAACCTTCTTTCGGCACCCATCTTCTCTATGGCGAAGTCGTCACCAGCACTAACACCATCCTCGAGAAGTACCACTTTATCTTGCCCATAGATATATGCAACCAAGCTAACCCTTCGATCCAGAAACCCCAAACTCCTCAACACCCTTCCTCAAGGCTTCACCGCAACAGCAACGATGCAAGTCGCCGGCCGCGGCCGCGGCTCGAACGTCTGGCTCGCACCTCCCGGCTCTCTCATGTTCAGCACTGTCATCCGCCACCCCATCGCGCTCACCGCCTCTGCCCCCGTGATATTCGTGCAATACCTCACCGCCCTCGCCTTCGTCAAGGGAGCAAAAGGCTACGCGCCAGGCTACGATAGACTGCCCATCAAGCTGAAATGGCCAAACGACATCTACGCTCTCAGCCCTACCGCCCCAAAACCCACAAACGGCCGACACAGCAACACCGACTTCGTTAAAATCGGCGGGATTCTCGTGAACTCGAGCTACTCTGGCTCCGAGTACACACTTGTAGTGGGCGTCGGGATTAATGTCGCGAACCCCTCTCCAACGACTAGCCTGAACCAGCTAGCAGCGAAAGAAGGCTTGAAAGCGTTTCAGATGGAGAAATTACTCGCTAGTATTCTCGTCGAGTTTGAGACGCTGTATAGGCGGTTTTGTGCAAAAGGGTGGGATAGAGAGGCGGAGGGCGCGTATTATGATGGCTGGTTGCACACGAATCAGATTGTGGAGCTGGAGGCGGAAGGAGGGGTGCGGGCAAGAGTGAAGGGGATTACGAGAGATTGGGGGTTGCTGCTTGCGGAGGAGTTGGGGTGGGAAGACAGGCCGACGGGGAAGATTTGGGAGCTGCAGAGTGATAGTAATAGCTTTGATTTCTTTAAGGGATTGCTTAAGCGGAAGGTGTAGGAGGCAGCGGAACAGGTGGCAGACGGTAGGAGAGGGTGGAAGAAGTTTTTTGTATGATGCCTCAGCATAGGCCCGCTGACTCTCTCTTGCTTCTACTTGCGGTGCTTCGGGATATTTTCAGAAATCCGGGCGAGTTCAAGAGTTCATCGCTGTGAACAGTCATCAAGCCTGCCAGGTCACCTCAGAGATACCGAGTCAAACCTTTTATCGACACGTTGAGGGTAGCGCTCACATTGACTATGAAATGTAGGACTCACTCCCACCGTTCGATGACCAGTCTATTACATATTCGTGCATCGAAGTAAAGTCCAACACCAAGCAATGATCCTAATACACCACTGCCCGCACAACCCACTCCTCCGCGCGCTCATCAACCGCCACAACCAGCATCTCCCCCGCCTCCGTATCTCGCTTCGACGTCTTCGTCTTCTTATTACAATCATCGAAAAGCTTCAGATTCGGATTCGCAACCTTCGTCCTAAACACATCGAGCTTCTTGCGACTAAGCTGCGGCGCCAGCACATCCGCCAGGACCGCGCAGAAGTCGTCCGAGAAGTCCGGCCACTCTTTCTTGCACGCCGCAGCGCGGAGGCTCGGGTTCGCCGGCGTCTCCCAGATGGCTCGCGCGTTCGCAGCGGCGGCGGACGTCCAGGGCTTCTTGCCGATCATCATGGAGACCATGAGGACGGCAACCTCCCACTCGTCGTTGGAGATGGGGTCGATTTCGAGGGTGGAGCCGGTTTCGGCCTCTGTTGAAATGATAGGCGTTAGAAATGTGGAAATGATAGACGGAAGGCTACAAAGGGTGGGTTGTTGCAAGCTTACCAGGTCCCCTGATCCCGCCCGCGACGTCGATTTTCGAGACGACTTTATCCGTCGTAGCCTCGCCGAAGTCGATGACCTTGACCACCTCGCCTGCATTGAACATGACGTTGCCATCCTTTAGGTCGTTGTGCGCGATGCCCTTATCGTTAAAGTACGCCACCGCATCAAAGATCTGATCCATGACCGCTTTGACCAGCACCTCATTGCCCACATACGTCTGGGCCACGATGCGAGGCTGCAGCGTGCCGAGCTCCGCAAGCTCCATCATGATGACGTAGTTGAGCCCGTACTCGCATTTGGCGAGGGCTTGCACGATGTGGTCCTGCTTCCCGATTGTGGTCATGATGGCGTACTCTTTGTCGATGACGCCCTTGTTTTGAGACATCTTGAGAGCGACTTTCACGCCGTCTTTGGTTACGCCTTGGTACACGGACCCTGAGGCGCCGCTCTCGGGGTTGACGGCTTCGTTTAGCATGACTTTTGTGTCGCCGCATTTGAAGGCGTCTTCTTCGTCCCAGTCCGGGGGGGTGGCGCGTTTGAAGAGTTGGTTAGGGAGGATTTTGTGAAGACTGGCATGAGCATGTTTTACTATGGAGTCGAAGCGTGATTCTTCGACTGCCCGCTTGGTGTGGGAGTAAAATCGGGGGTCGAAAGCAAAGGCCTCGAAAGAGGAGGAGTTGTTGTCATCATCGAATCCACGCTTTCGAAGTATTTGGTCGTGCCGGAGTATCAGCACATCTCCAATCCTTGGGTCTGCGGGTAACGCAACGGGCTGTCGAGTTTCCAGGAAGCTGGATGAAGGAGCTTCGTGGTTGGTTGGAAAGGCTGTGGTTAGAAAAAAGGGATTAAGCGCGAGCACGATAGATAGCAATGTAGTGAGTGACGGCATTTTGAAAACGAGTGTTGAAGAAAGAAATAAATGAATGTGTGAGCTGCAACCACGCAAAGCGGAAATTATCAAGCTCTTGAGAGAGAGACGTATCAGTTGGAGAAAAGAGAGGTGATAGGAAAGGCAGTAGAGTGCTTCAATGAAGTGAAGTACAACCATATTTACCCGCCTTTGGGTGTTACGAGACGCTATGGTGATGCCCGTATCCTAGAATAAACAAACAAGGATAGCCGCTCTACCAACTCGATCCTGCAGCCCACTTTTGGAGATTAAAGCCCATACTTCTGCCAATGTCTGATAATATTCCGGCCAGAGATGGAAGAATGGCGGCTGAACATCATGTCGCACCATCGGCGGCCATAACCTCTCCCGTGGGTTCATGGTTCATGGATCTCAGCCTCATCCACACTTGGCGTTAATACCAAGGTCTTGGCCGCGTTGGGTATTGGCCCCAAAAGCATGGGTTGGGAAGATGTGGTCGGGATATTCTAAAGGGGGCGGAGTTCCTGATTCATCTCGCGAAGTGGAACCAATTCGGTTAGGCTATTTACCCTTTTAGCATTTGTGTCCAATCCTCCTCCTTCAAGGTGTTGTGTTCAGTGCTCAGGTATTCAGGCTAGCGTTTATTTTCCCCTTAGAAATGATGTCAAGTGGAGGTCTACATTCCTCACGTGTTTATCACGTGTCCCATTCTTTCCTCCTCTCGGGTTTGTACTTTAAACAATCTCAAGCTTTATTATGATTTCCAATAGCAAAACGGAGGATCCTATACCATCCAAATCTGGACCCGGATACCATAACAATACATAGCTTTTGCCACATTAACCCATCACCTTTCAACTTCGACTGCCCACTATCCTCAATCACGACACTCGGACTCTCTTCAACATAGCACATCGCTGTTCACTCATTCCCTACACAGTCGTAGTTCTCCCCGTCTTTGCCCTTGTTGATATCATTCGGATCCATTACCCTGTAGCTCTTCATTACACTTGAAGTGCAATCCGGAGTCCATCCCGAGCTCCCGATGTTGATTCCATTGCAGCAGTTCTCATCCCCAAAGAACGCCACGACCAAATCGTTGTCCTCTGCCGTAGTCCAGCCAATGTTGAGACCCTCCATGCCTGTGGAGTTGCCGCCGCCGACCTTTTGGCATCCGTCCGTGAGCTTGAGTTCGCCCAGTGGTGCTGTCTTGCCCTCGCACTCTGAGTTCTCGATCCATGTGATGCTGAAAGCGGCGGTTGAGATAATGATGGAGAGGAGGAGTGCAAGCGAGAGTGCGTGCATGTTGGGCGATTGCTTTTGGCAAGGAAGTTGAAGAGGTGATGAGTGTCGCTGTGGAATTGATTGCGGACTGACTGTAGAAGTGCAGCGTGGATGCTTTGGATAACTAGTGAGGTAGAATAGATGTGTGCCCGCAAGAAAACAGAGATGTCGCGAAGCTCTTGGCAAAGGAAAGGAAGAAAGTTCAGTGTCAGTGGAAGGAAGGAAAGCCGGACGACTCTTGACTTCGTTACGACGGTTTTTGGTTTCGTTATTCAAACAACCCTGTAGAAATCTCAAAGTATACTTAGTCTAAGCGTTGCGCTTTTCTGAGTTCGGGGTTGCACCAGGAACAGGAACAGGAACAGGATGCTTGTGATTCTTGGCTGTTGGATGGCGACATGGGCTTATGCAGGTACCAGATTAAGGATCGAAAGGATCGATGTTCTGATGCTGATTTTTTTAGAGCGGGACAAGGCTTCGGTGCTTATCTTTAGTGTGCATCCTGAATGCCCAGTGCTGACTTGCCCCCAACTGTAACATGCCAAGACGTATCCCCGACGGATTCTTCTAACCATAACGAGACCTCCTTCCATCACCCTCAGATCTCGTCACATAAATTCACAGAAAGAGGAGTATGTACTAAGGAATAGCTGATTGATTGTTACACACGCAAGCGTATTCTCGGACCAACATTCCGAAATGCATTTGTGAGCAGGCACCACCTAGCAGGGGAGACAGCAAAGAAACTTTCTAGGATCTTCATCCCCGAGCGCTCACGTCCATACTGAGAACCCAACTACTGACCCATGCAACCCTGAAGCGTTACCAGATCTGCTGAAGCTCAGATACTTTGACATAGCGTCCCGTCATGCGTTCTCTCAACCCACATAATACATTCAGTCGCATCACTCTCATTATCCTTCAGTCATTCTTTTTAGAAGTGTTATTGTACTCTGTACGTCCACTCATTTTGCATCATGAAGTTCAAGCCTTCCACCTGGCTCCTCGGTGCCCTTCACCTCTCCACACTCGTTACCCAGTCCACTGCTACGACTGCCACGGGCGCCAATGGCGTTGTCGTAGAGTTCAGGATCCGGAAACCCATAGCCGGTACAGACAAACGCTCTTTAGACAGCAACCCGCTCGCTACGGTGAGGAGTGCAGCTCTCCTTGCAGACGGCGGTCTATCCGCCCTGCTCGATGAGCGCTCCGACAACACCACCCTTGCAGGGATAGAAAACCTGATCGACCATTATCACCGGAAAACGAAGCGTGCCGATGACCCGAACAACAAATCGTGTAAACCGAAAGTTCATTGCACGTACGGGAGAGTCTGGGATGAGACGAAGCAGTCATGTGAGGATTGTCCGAAAGACCAAGAGGTCAATGCGGATGGCGATGCCTGCGTGCCCAAGGAGACCGACGAGGAGAAGAAGGAGCAAGGAAAATGCCCCGAGGGCAAGAAACTTGACCCTAGTGTGCCTGGTCAGGTAAGTTACGCAATGTATGGCAGATCATCTTCACGAGCTGACCTTGATACAGGATGAATTTACAGAAAACCCCAAGTGTGTGGACAAGAACGACCCCAACAGCTGCCCCGAGGGACAATCTGCCTCCACCGCAACGAAGAAAAAGGCTCCCGAATGCGCTCCTGATGATGAGCCTGACAAAAAATGCGATGACCCCGATACGCTTGACTTCAAGGAAGTAAAGGGAGGCAAGATCACCCATAGCTGCCGCTCCACCCCGGAGAAGGAAAAGAAGAAGGCCGATACACTGAAAGCAAATACAATCAAAGTATCGGAGAAGGCCGGAGAGCAATACGCCGCGGAGAAAGAGAAGTAAGTTCTTCCAGTAATTCAAACCTCCGCAGCTGACGTCGCAAAAGGGAAAGGAAGATCAGGGCACGGAGAGGCGCTTGCCTGGCTCTGGGAGCTATGACCTGGATCCCAGATGCCGACACCACTGCACTCACTGACGACGAGATGAACGGGCTTCTGGAGCCGGAGGACGACTCGCCTGTGCCTAGCAAGGACCTGGAGGACTACATGGTCGACGTCGTGACCCCAATCACGATCGCAGTAGATACAGAGACAGCTGGGTTCCCAAATATTGGAGCACTCATTAGTTCAGTCAGCAAAGGAGGCGTCGCTGCAAGCAAGGCGGGCCGCGTCTTCGCGTCTGCCAATGGCAAAACAGGGGGCGAGCGCTTCATGGCTCTCAAGGACCCCCAGAAGACAGTCAAAGCCAGCGACCAGGCCATCGACGCGGCCAAGAAGTCCGACCTCGTCAAGCGCATCGTCAAGTCCGAGACTTTCCAAGACTGCGTAGCGCTAGGCGCTACGTTGGCTGCAACAGAAGCTGGAAACATAAAGCTCGCAACCCACGATGTACCATCCTGGAACACCACCACAACAACAAGGAAGCACCGGCGGCAAGATCTAGGCATCGCAACCAAGCTGCAGAACGTCCGCGCCGGCGACTACTACATCAGCATCGACCTCGACGCCGCACCAATGAACCACTTTCCCTCGCCAGCGGAGCAGGCCGACCAGACCATCGTCATGGTAGCCGACCCGAACACGGACGCCCAACCGGAGGGCAATCCCAGCATCAACATCCAGACGTGGCCGGATAACTACAATCGCAATCGCCGCGTGGTATACCAGACGTGCAGCTCGATCGAGAGCAACGACATCACGCTCATGCAGGTCTGGGGCGGCTGCTGCAAGTTCTATGACGACGAGAAGTGCTCGCCTGACACGAGCTTGTTTAGTATGACGAATAGGCAGGATGGGCAGCTTAAGGGGAAGGATAATGATTCCATTTCGTCGTTTTGGTGCACTTTCGATCTGAACTGCGCAGGAGCGCCTTGAGAGTAGTTCTGTATATCCTAGAGCTGGTTGGATTTAGATAATTGCTGTGTACAGAAAACAAGTGGGATTGGAGCTGAGGACCTACTTTTCTGGTCAACATCTTACCGGGACTGGGCTTAGTCTGCTCAAAGCACAGTACCGCAGGCTGTTACTTCTATACATTACCCCCCTTGTACGGCTGACTTCGCAGCTCAATATTCGCGCTAGACCACCGGACGCACCCACATGTTGTGATATAACAGGGTGAGGGGTGAAAGAGGCACGTGATATCGTCCACCTCACGATTTACCTTCCCTGACCTTCCACGTCACAGACTCCGCGATATTGCTAGGTGGAGCGGCGCGTGCAGAGTACCTGGCTTACTCATTAACGCTAGAAGAAATTAATCGACACCGCTGGGACAGTTTAACCTCGGACTGCCCGCTGAGCTGACTAATCTGTTACTAACACTTAGCAGGTTCCGGCCTTCTCGACTATAGAAGGGCCAGGCCGCCCACTTCCGCATCTACCACATCGACTTTCCTTCTTTCGACAACAAGAGTGATGGCTGGAGGAGGATCTGGAAAGAGCGGCCAATACCAGTGCCCCCACCGGGGCTCTCGCACGAGTGCGTTTGATTATCTCTTCGGGACACGACTTAGCTGCAAATCGGCAAGGTGAAGGGCATTGGTTGTCTAGCCTTGTGCTGGAGACTGAAGCCCTTTTTTCAGTTTTTGACTTTGGTTGGTTCGGCGTTAGTCTTCCTCTTTTTTAGAAAAATGGGGGGGGACGCTAGGTGTCTTTCCTAACCTTACAGTAGATTAGTATTGTGCGAGAAGCTTGGTGTGTCTCCTCTATTACAGTACTTGACATCTTGACTACCTCCGTCGCAACTAAAAGCTGAACATTCCTGTCAGATCATTCTTTGGGACGACAGTTTGCACATCGGCAACGTAGAGCGAGAATCAGGCTCCAGTCGAAGCATACACGAGAAAAACCACACAACGGGCAGGAATAAGAGTGAAGTTTTCCGAGGTCAGACTATAATCTGAAGAGAGTCTTAAAAAGGCCCAGGGATGCTTCGAGGGAAATATATGACGTGATACAAACTCCGTGTCCAGGTTGGGAGTTGTATATCGGATATCACTCAACTATGTCACTATGCGACGCTTGGCTAATCTGTCGCGAATGCAAAGAACGACGCTTTTATTAACAGCTATTTTCGTCAACTAAGATCCATATCATCACGTCATCTCTGCCATCAGTCGTCCGTCCGCTTCCCTAATGCAGCACCTGAGGGGTAGCAAATCGCTCACGAAAACAGATTGTATCTCGACGGCATCTCATCTACAAAGAAAATACGCGTATGGCACGATGCATTCAGGTCTTGACATCCGGCTCCACACGGCCAACGAATTCCTGCAGTTTTAGCAGGTCAGTGGCGAGCTTGACGTTGTCGGCGAGGTACACCTGGGCATCGAGGTCGTATGTCGACTCATCACTTGTGTGCTTCTCGATGTATAGACGGATGGTGGCACCGCTGCTGCCTGTGCCAGACAAGCGGACGACGATGCGGCTTCCGTCGTCGAACTTGACGTAGATGCCCTGGTTCTTGCTCACAGAGCCGTCGAGGTCTGTGTAGGAGAAGTCGTCGGCTTCGAGGACCTTGCGGCCGGCAATGGTCGAGCCAACGAACTCGTCCTTCTTGGTTGTGATGAGCTCCGTCATATGTGCAGTCACCTTGTTGGCTCCCTCGGTCTCACATCCCTCGTAATCGTAACGAGTGAAGAATGTGCGGCCATAAGTAGTCCAGAAGTCTTTCTGGATCGACTTGATGCTGGGAGTGGTCCCTGTCTGCTGGCCAACACCGGCGATGATGTTCAGCCAGGCGACGACGGCCCATAGACCGTCCTTCTCGCGGATGTGGTTGCTGCCGGTTCCGAAGCTCTCTTCACCGCAGATGTTCATCTTGTCGGCATCAAAGAGACCACAGAAGAACTTCCAGCCGGTTGGTACTTCGTAGCACTCGACGCCCTTCTTCTTGGCGACGAGATCGACGGCGCCGGAGGTGGGCATGCTTCGTGCCAAGCCGTAGATACCCTGCTTCTTGAAGTATGGGATAAGCTCAGCATAGTGAGCGATGATGGCCAGACTGTCGCCTGGAGAGACGAAGCTGTTAGCACCGTAGATCATGTTACGATCGCCATCGCCGTCGCTGGCAGCTCCGAAGTGGATGCCATTCTTGTCAACGGCCTCGACCAAAGAATGAGCATACACGAGGTTAGGGTCTGGGTGGTGACCTCCAAAATCAGGCTTTGGGATACAGTTTTGTGTGCTGCCCGGAAGCCCAAGCTCCTTCTCGAAGATGTCGATTCCATATGACCCAGTGACACCACTCAGACCGTCAAACAGCACCTTAAAGTCAGAGTGCTGCTTGAGGAAAGACTTGATTAGATCAAAGTCGAAGATGTCCTTTAGCATAACTAGGTAGTCTTCCGTGGAGTGGATGATCTCAACTTCCAACGGCCCGTACGTCTTTGTGCCAATTGTGTGAATGTCGATGTCCGGGATATCGGCAATCTTGTAGGACGTGAGAGTCTTAGAGGTGTCGAAGATCTTGTTTGTCACGCTCTCGGGAGCGGGTGCTCCATTGGCCAGGTTGTACTTGATGCCGAAGTCTTCAGTAGGACCTGTAGCACGAGATGATGTCAGTAAATTGTGCAACTTAGCTGAGGCACAACAGGCCAGAAGTTCTCTGTCTAGACCGGAGGCAGCGAGACTCGCCGGAGGGTGCAACATACCTCCTGGGTTGTGACTTGCGGTCAAGAGAATGCCACCGGTTGCTTTCTTTATCCGAATAACATGGCTGGCAGCAGGAGTGCTGAGAATGCCGTCCTGACCGATGACCAGCTTCTTCACTCCGTAGGCAGCTCCGATTTTGGCGATCAATTGCATGACCTCCGGGTTCCAGTAGCGGCCATCTCCACCAATCACAAGGAAACTGCCATCAGCGCCCTCAGGAATGGAGAGGAGGATGCTAGCCACGAAGGCCTCGCTGTAGTTCTCCTGCTGGAAGACCTTGACCTTCTTGCGGAGGCCGGAGCTGGTGCGGAACCATTGGTCAGCCATAGTCGTTTATTGAGGGCATTGGGAGCTGAGAAGTGAGGGAGAGCAAAGGAAAGCATGTGAGAAAAAACTGAGGCAGACTATCCAGCTCATAAAGCTGCTGCAAGGATATAAAAGGGCTGTTAAGACGCTAAGTTTGGTACGGGAAAAGGGTGCTCACGTTCCGGGCTTCTGGTCCGTAAAGGGCTTCAGGGAGACTTCTTTAACACTCATGATTGCGGCGGGAGGAGGTTAGGCTGGACTGCTGGAGTAAGGGAGAAAGGGAAGCTTTGCTGGTGGGGAGACCTGAAGGGGAGGGAAACGAGTGGGGGTTTTGAACATGACGCAGGATCGGCAGAGGCCAACCAGCAGCGGGCAGACGCCTCACATGCAGACCATCACAACAACCTCACCGCCATCAACCACGACGCAGCCCAGTCACAGCGGTATCAGGGCCATCACCACGACGCAGCTCAATCACAGAGCCAGTACCGCCATCGTGGCCAGCTAGCACAGCTCGGACCGTCCTCTCGACCGAGCTGGATAGAGGCGCCAGCCCGTGCTGCACAGCTATCGAATTGAGCCTCCGCGCCGCCAGCACTATCTCAACAACTGTCTCGGCGCTCCGCTCCCGTATCGAACGCTCGGGGTGCTATCAAAGACACGGTTGAGGCGTCTGTTCTTGTCCCTCGAGCGCGGTCGCTCCCAGTTCCAGTCGTCCGGCGTGTCGAGTCTAGAATAGATTCAAATTCGCGGACCACTCTATTCTCGCTTTTTCCCCAATGATACAGCCACGCCGCGCGTGATTCAAGTCAATATGGGTATTCCGCGCCTCATCGGCCACCTAGAGCCCTTTGCCGAGACGGTTCATTTCACCGAGAGAAATGCAGCAAACCCCAGGCGAGTCGCTGTCGACGGCCCCGGCCTGGCCTTCCATGCGGCCCAACTCGCCTTGCGAAAAACGATAGAGACCTCCAGCATTCGCACGCCGTCCTACCGTGAGATTGGCGACGCTGCGCTAGGCTTCCTCCGATCGCTGCGGGTATGCGGGTTGAGTGTGTAGGTGTCTCGACTCCTCTTACCCTTTCTCTCCCGGATGGTGTGCTCTTGTGTTTCATCACTGCATTTCTCTTTCGTTGATTTGTGTCAAGATCGATAGTTCGCGCAGTCGAAGCTCATGCATCATTGTTAAGATCCCAACTAATAAACGTAGCTGTGCCATCTATTTCGATGGCTTTCTACCTGACTACAAGAAGGAGGAGCGACTTCAGCGGTTGCTCAATAGCACTGCTGAACTCGACAGCAGCAGGCCCAACGCACAGAGACTTACGAGAGGTGCCCCGTTCATTGTGCCTGTAGTCCTGGAGATTTTGTTTGAGAGCGAATTTCACCTCTTCACTGCAGTCATGCCGGGAGAAGCCGATTCTTGGTGTGCAAGGCATGCGAGAGATTTCGGCAGCATGATACTGACTGGTGACTCGGACCTTCTCGCTCACGATCTGGGCACGCAAGGTTCCGTCGCGTTCTTTCCATATGTCGATATAAACGACTCCGGAGTAGAGGTCCTCGAATACAGGCCAACCAGCATAGCTAATCGTCTAGGTCTGGCCAGCATTCGCTCACTAGCCTACCAGCTACTTCGCGACCGACACAAGACTATGAACGAACTCGTAGAACTAGCTAAAGCTCTGGAAAGAACCTCGACACTCATCAATCTGGACGACCATGGCATTCCTCACACCACTGAAGACGGTTCAATTTACAACATCTCAATTTATGCACAAGATCGGATAACTGCCGGGTTTGAATCAGCTGACTCACAGCAGCTTCTTCTACAGAGCATACTGAGTAGATTGGACCCTCGCATATCGGAGTTTGTCCAACAAGTTCTCTCCTGCCCTCTCGATCGGTCCTTGTTGGGAAGATTGACAGTGTATCTTCCAGTCTTGATCGAAAATGTCGATCGAGCTTCTGCCTGGAATTGCGGCGAGCAAATTCGACAATTTGGCTATTCAATCGTAACTGCAACACTCACTATCAAGCCTGTAGTTATCCACGAGGTCATTCGAAGTGGTAGGCGAATCGTGGAAAAGGAGCGCCAGCTGTTCTGCTATCCAATGTTGATCGCTACATTCACCGAGCATATCAAAACATGGTTGAGGATCTGCTCTGAGTTGCCGCCTCCATGCACCTGGAGATTGTTCGGCGTATACTCAATGTGGCAGGACCTCTCCGTGACGGACCAGGCGTTCCTCCAACTCCGCGTGAATGTACAAAAGCTCCTTGGCTCAAGAACCAATGCCGTGGGACAATACAACTGGGATACTAGACATATCGACGCACAGCTCCAAGCCGTCCTTTATTCGCTCAGAATGCTGCAACGCTTTACGACAGTCTTTATGGCGCATCGTGTGGCGCAGCAGAATGATGATTTCACGAAGGGAGTTCGAGCGTTGCATGATAGTCTAAACAGTCTTCCGCCGCTGGACCAACTCATCCAGCAGGACTACAAACCAGCACTCGAAGAGAATCCACAATTGGCAGAGGCTATTACGGAGATGTATGCGCTTCTTGGCGTCGAAGAGAAGGGGCCCGAAACAGCGAAGCCAAAGAAGACGAGGCGGAGCGGAAAGGCTAAGCAGAGCGGACAAGAGGTCGTTGTGGGCGGTAACATGTATCACTTGCTGGACGAATTGACAGACATCTGATCAAGGCTCCTAACCCCAGCCCACGATGAATCCAAAACAGAGAACACGGATTGAACGAGGAGGGTGTCAGTTGTCAATTCAAAAGTAGTGGGAGTTGCATTTGCTGCTGAATTGAGGATTAATATTTTGAAGGGCCCCTCCCACGGCTTCAAGAACAAACACAAACAGAGAAAGCCTACCCAAGGTAGAGAAATGGGCTTCGTACAAACAAATACATGAACGCTTGGAACCGTGCTCTGTGACTCGTTTTCATCCCATACCAATACCCATACCGCACTGAACCTCTTTCAACCAACCCAACCCAACGAATCTCCCCTACATGTTCTCCCTAAACATACTCCTTCGCTCTGTCGGACTACTCTCCGCACTCTCCGTCTTCTTATGCCCCGCCGGCGCCCCATACGCTCCCCCCGTCCTCTCCGTCTCCAACGGCCGCGGGCTCACCCCCCTCAAACTACTAACCGCATTATCGTCCCCAAACGGATTCGTCGCATGCTTCGCCCCGCCATGCACCTCCTCCTCATACCGCTCATCCAACTCCCTTGTCCTGCTCCTTCCCCTCTCCCCGCCGCTGAACCCCTCCCCGCCATACGCCCCCGTATACCCCGTCGGCCCGCCATACGCCGCCGCGCCCCCGGGCGCCGGCGCAGGCGCATGCAGCCCCAGCTCCTGCTCCTCGTAGTACGCCTCGTTCCCGACTCTTGCATCCCACGCCTCGTCCGGATCCAGCGGCCCGTGCCCGGCCCTCCCGCGCGGCGCGCCGCCACCTGCGCCGCCGTACCCCGTCGGCTCCTCGTACGCGCCGCTGGCGTAGCGGCGGTTCTTGAACTTGCGCACCTGGGTGTCGAGCCAGCCCTTGAGGCCGCCGGGCGCGGGCGCGGGGTAGTTGCTGCTGGGCCCGCTGCGCGAGGCGGCGAAGGGGTTGAGGGGCGGCGGCGGCAGGCCCAGGCGGCGGGCGCGCAGGCGCGAGTAGGCGACCCAGGCGACGGCGGCGAGGATGAGCAGGATGAGCAGCACGATTAGGAAGACGGCCCAGCCGGAGATGCCGTGTTTTTTGGGGCGGATTTTGGCGGGCTTGGGGGTTTTGGTGGCGGCGCGGGCGGCGAGGAGGAGGGTGCGGGTGGTGCGGGTGGTGAGGGTGGTGAGGGAGGGTAGAGACGGCATTGTGGTGGTGGTTTCGGGGTGGTTTGTGGTGGTGAGATTGAGGTCGAGGTTGGTGAGTGCGCGGCGGTGCGCGGATGGGTAGGATGGAGGGCGCGGCCGGTGGGGTGGTGAGTTGCAGATGGTGGATGTGTGTTTTGAAGGGTTTGCGATGGCTGAGAGGACAGCTGACGGGGTGGGTGAGGTTGGCGGCGGCGAGCTGATGTGATGATAGATGAGCGGAGCTTGGACGGGACAAGCTCGGAAGGCTGGCGACCGAAATGATGACGGATGAGGGACTTGCTGACGGCACAAGCGAGGCTTATTTTGTCAACTGCCAGTGACCAGCGGGCTATTGTTGGAGGTTGTATACTGATATCGTGACTGGTATCGCTATAGAAACACAATGGTGGCCGCAGCGTCAAACCCAGCGAATAGTGGCCTGGGATATCGCTCTCATGCCTCAAAGACAGCTGTCTTATACGGGTTAGTGTCTGGGACAGGTTAAGCGACTCCGCAAACAATATGCACGCCTGTCTGTCACTGCTTGAAGTCCTTCTACAGGCACAGGGTGAGAAGCTTCTGTCTCGTTCATATTTCTGATAATGCATTGAAGTCTCCCAAACAGTGGCATACACACGCACCCGCGGTGGTTTGTTGTAGGATTAGAGTGCCACCTCTATGGCGTGCTTATCACTACTTCACACCTTCCTGGATGCCTACAGCTAGATTACACAATCCCCGGTAAGAGGTGACACCATGCATTCTGTGGGACCTCTTCTTCAACAAACACCAAGCTGGTGTCCGAGACCTCCGCAATGGCCACCCCGCAAAGCATCATCGGAATCTTTCCGACACCTGGTGAAATCGGCCAATTCGATCTCGTCTATACGGAAGACGGGGACAATGGCATCCCGCATATCAAAACCCAACCAGCCACCTCCCTAACGGAAGAAGAACAGAAAAAGTACGCTTTTAACGCCCTTCCATTCCAAAATGTACACACCCACATCATCATCTCCACCGCTTCCGGCACCGGCCTCGCCTCTACGTTCTTTACCCAAGCCCTTCAGCCCCTCCTCGCGCACATGGGCCTAGAAGAAACAAAAAACTACACCCTCCACACCACCGCATCCATCTCCACCGTCACCGACCTAACCACCACCCTCTTCCTCCCCACGGCCGCCTCTGGCACCCCCCAGCGCCTAATCCTCCTCTCCGGCGACGGCGGCCTCCTCGACATCCTCAACGCCCTGCTCTCCACCCCCTCCTCCCCTACCTTCAAACCCCCCACCATCATCCTCCTCCCCCTCGGCACCGGCAACGCCCTCGCCCACTCCACCCTCCCTGCCGGCGACGCAACCCACGGCCTCTCCGCCCTCGCCCGCGGCACCCCCCACCCGCTCCCCTTCTTCGTCGCCCGCTTCTCCCCCGGCGCCCGCCTCCTGACCAACGAAGCCCGCGACTCCGAGCCCATCCCGGGCGGCGCGCTCTACGGCGCCGTCGTGTGCTCGTGGGGCATGCACGCGTGCCTCGTCGGCGATAGCGACACGGCCGCGTACCGCGCGCACGGCGCCGCGCGCTTCGGCATGGCCGCGAAAGAGGCGCTGTTCCCCGCGGACGGGGGGCCGCCGCACGCGTTCAAGGGATTGGTTTCAGTGCGTCGCGAGGGTGCTGGGGAGTGGGAGGCGTTGGCGCCGGGGCGGAGCGAGCATATGTATGTGCTCGCGACGCTGGTGTCGAATCTGGAGAAGACGTTTCGCATTTCGCCGGCGTCGAGCCCGCTGGAGGCGCGGCTGAGGGTGGTGCATTTTGGGCCGTTGGGCGGCGACGAGGTGATGCGGGTCATGGGGCTGGCGTATGATGGGGGGAAGCATGTGCAGGAGGAGGCGGTGGGGTACGAGGCTGTGGAGGGGTTGAGGGTGGAGTTTAAGGGGCTGGAAGAGGAGGGGAGGTGGAGGCGGATTTGTGTTGATGGGAAGATTGTGAGGGTTGAGAGTGATGGGTGGGTGGAGGTGAGTTTGGAAAGGGAGAGGAGTGGGGTTGTTGAGGTGGTGAGTTTGGGAGCGTGAGTTACATCTTGAACTAGGGTGAGCGGGTGCTGTCAGGGTATTTAAGGAGTGCAATAAGTCACGCAGCGTAATAGATTTCTAGCTTCGTTTTCTGGTTACTGGTCTATCAATCTATCTCTCTCGCTACTCATCCGCAACCCATTCCACACATCTCTATAACATTCTAAACATGAATCGCCCCTAGCCACAATTTTCCCATCCAACTACCTAGGTAAAACCCGCAGTATCCGTAAACATTTTAAACATGAACCCTCCCCCCTCCCCCCTCCCCCCTCCCCCTAGCCACATCTTTCCCATCCAACTACCACCCGCAGTAACGCACCCCCCACTCAATCAACTCCCGCAACCCCGGCTTCCCGCACTCCTCCCAAAACAGCTTCAAGGCCTCCAACACCCCTACCTCCTCCTCCTGCACCACCTCCTGCACCCCCTCCTTCACCTCATCACACCCACACTCGACCCACATGCTCCGGCACATCCCGCAGCTAAACGACTGCCGCTCATCGTAGTGCCACCGCGATTGCTCTTCTATCCGCGACCACTCCTTGCGCCAGATATCCACGCACTCGCGGTGGAACGTGCGCCCGCAGCCCGTCTTGCACCACGTCAGCACCACGGGGTCGTCCATGTCCTCCCTGCAGATGGGGCACTCGCCCTCGACGGGGCGGCGCGGCACGTGGGTGGCCTTCCAGAGGGGGCAGCGGATCGCCTTGGCCGTCTGGGCGGCGGCGGCTGGCGCGGTCTCCTGGGCAGCGCGGTCGAGCGCTCGCAGCTTCCGCGCGAGCTCCAGGTGGCTGTCGTGGTCGGGGTGGCGCGAGGGGACGATGCGAGGCTGCGGCTGTGCGGCGACGACGCTGCGCGGGTACGCTTCCCGGAGCAGCGTTTCCCAGTTCTGCACGAAGCGGGCGATTTGGCCGGTGTGGGAGGTGCAGAGGCAGAGGCGGGCGAGGAGTTGGAGGTCCGGGAGCAGGGCGGCGGGATCGGGCTGCGTGGTCGCCATGGCGTCGCAGACGCGGACCATGGCGGTGAGGGCTTTGACGTCGAGGAGAGCGCGGCATCCGCGGTGCCGGGTGTAGGATTCGCCTTCGCAGCATTGGACGCAGCGGAGGCGGAGGGCTTCGACCGGATGCCAGAGGATGGGGAGGGACGAGTCGCGGCGGCCTAGCTCGGTGAGGCGTCGGCGCATCCCGTGGGGGTCTGGTATGTCGCTGGGTTCAGAGCCGTCGAGTCGACGGATCTCGTTGACTATAAGAATCTGGGTGGGTTGGCGCATCTCGTCGCGTCGGCCTGGCTCGTTGAGTCGTCGGCGCGTTTCGTGAGGATCAGGTATGTCGCTGGGTTCAGAGTTGCCGAGTCGACGTATCTCGTTGAGTCGAAGAATCTGGGTGGGCTGAAGCATCTCGTTGGGTTCAGGTATGCCGTTGGGTTTAGGTGTGTCGTCGGGGTTGGGTTTGTTAGATGAGACGACGTACTCTTGTGCATTCCCTTTCCCTAGCCTACGTGTCTTCCGTTGAGGCACCAACTCCCAAGAGTCATCTGAGCTATCCAGCCTGCCTCGAGGCATGGTCCGCCGATTTGGTGTCACGACGAGGAATATCTTGTTGTCGAAGAGGAGTCGACGAGGTCCGCTGAGTTGGTGTTACGAGGTGAGGTTTTCGATGGGAAAAATGAAAGAGACATGAGCTTTATAGGCAGAAGTGAAGGTCGCCGTGTGCGCTCTGAACGTGACTACCATGGTATCCTCTGCAGACTGAACCAAGGTTGGCCAACTGGTCGACCCACCGCGCCGAAGCCTTCTCTACAAATGCCCGATGCAGCATTCCCTACCCAATACCCGATGCATCCATACTGCACAAAAATATTTGCCACGGCGAAGGAAAGGGGGCTCATAGAATCTGGGAGTCGAGCACTCGTATGTTTAGTGTTGCAGTGTGAAGCATACCTACGCCGGTGGCTTCGTACTTCAATGATCCAGATTGGGCGGAGGACTGCAGGGACGCTGTTTGCCTATTGTTTGATCCATGGACGGACGGGTGCTCTGATTCGGATATCTGATGGTTCAGCTGTCCAATATCTATGGTTGTCTTTCCTCGCCAAATTTGAAGTAATCACGTTTCCGTGTCGCTTCCAAGCTTTCCTCTACCCAATAAGAAAACTGCGATAGAACTGTGCATTCCACACTAGCATGACCTCCCTCCGTCCTACTCCATTTTCTGTCGCTTAGCGTCCTTCTCATTCTTCGCGTCCTCTCATCATCCTACTTTCTCTCTTCCGCTCTTTCGCTTCTTGAGCTCCACCATCCGCTTGCCGAACTCGTTCTTGGCCTCCTTCTTCTCCATAGTATTCTTCCTCGTCTTTTGCAGGGTGTCGCTCCTCCCCCCCAACATATCGCGAGCCCGTCGGGTTCACCGATAGCGGTATTCTCGTTGACGGAGGTGTTGCGGTAGCACAGACGCTCTTCTCAACCCACTAGCTATCATCCGGCTCAGGGGGATCTAATTTCAAATGTTCTCCCTGTTCTGTTAGCCCATTCAACCACTGCTCTATATCTGCTTTCTTTGCGCTCCCTCTATGCTCGACTTTGAGCGTACCGTCATCTTTGCGCGCGCGTTCCTAGTGCATAGCTAGCTCGTTTCCGGGTTGGCTTGCAACGGGCATTTTGAAATAGAGAGTTGGTAAACGGAAGGTAGTGGGTTGGGGATATTGTGAGCCTCGGGGGGGTGGTGGCAGGTGTTGTGGTAAGGAAAGGTTCCTAAAATTTGACCGAACAGTGCTGATATTTATGCACTGTGAGCATTAAGAGATAGCGAATGCAGAGACTCACCGTGAGAAAGCGTGACTTCCATGACCACCACAACAGACCGTTGTGAAAAATATTGTAGACCTGTAGCCTTGGCAGCACTGGCGAATCAAAAGTTCTTCCCTGGGCTTTTCCCTGTGCAGCTTATTTTGGTGAGCCATAGGCTTTGCCTTCGCGAAGGTCTTGGATCGACCCGCACTCAATCCTTTCTTATGCATTTTTGATATTCTTGTAAGAAGCATGATTTCCTCTCGCGGACAGGTGATCAACAGGGTGATCACTGACGGGACAGTGAATGCCGCACGGGCGCTTTTAGGAATCTAATAGCGATGAAGAATCTGAAAGCACAAGAGTTGCATAAAGGAAAAATCACCTTGTATGCGGTGACGAAACAAATGGACATAAGAAGAAAAAGGGAGAATCAGTTGAAAATTCGACAGTAGAGCACACCTGAAACACCTAGCCTTTGACAGCATGAACTCCAAATCCACGGCGAACACTAACAGGCTCCACAGATTCCCCTCATAATCGCAAAAATCACTCCTCGCAATCACAATCTACCCATTCAGTCCTACAAAGCGCACACCTAAAGACCATGTCCATGTCCATGTCATCCTCCTCAAACCACCTCTGCATCCGTGATTCCCGCCATAATTCTACGCACTCTGTATGCATACTACGTCCACAACCACCCTTGCACCATGTCAATTCCGAGAGGTCTGATGCAGGTTCTCGGCATATGGGGCACTCGTCATCGGGGGCACGGCGAGGTTCATGGGTGAGACCCAAAGGGCACGAGGTACGGTCGTGATGAGGCGAGAGGGTATGAGAAGATGCCGAACGGCGGAGTGAAGGGACAGGGGAGGTAGTGCGGGAGTTCAGTGCCGAGCTACTCGCTTGGTGAGGGATCTCGATGGTTGGGACAGGTGTGTCTGAAGTATCGCGAGAATTTGAGCGCGTGGAGAGCTCGTTCAGACCCTCAAGGACTTGGCGAACGAGGCGGAGTCTGGCGAGGTCTATGTCGTCAAATTCGGGTGATGAACGGCTAGAAGGAGTACTTCGAGTAGTTGGTAGTCCTGGTGTGGCGGCTTCATGGACCGTAGTGTTTGCTACTTCGATGATTCCATCGGGATAAGTCTCTAGGATCTTGTTTTTCCAACTTTGTACAACGGTATCGCACTGCTCTTGGTGCTTATTCCGCTTGTTCCTACATAAGCCATAGCCGGCAATACGAGATAGGATTGGATCTAATGCGTCTGGATCAGGCTGGCGGGTTGAGAGCTTGCGGAGGAGCTTCTGCATATCGTTGGCATTCGCATAAGCGAGCGCAGTACGACATTTCCGATTTTGGGAGGTAGCCACTCCAACACAGCGTTGGTCGCGCTCGATCCCAAGAGTGGCGTAGGGATCCCATAGTACTGCAGGGTGGATTTGAGGATTGGTGGATGCTCTGGAGGGGGCGGTGAAAGACATGATTGGAGCTAAGTTGCAAAATGCGAACCGAAAGATAGTGGAATGGGAGTGGATGGTAATGAAATGCATAATGTGAAGCGTAAGGCATACCGTCCTTATACGCGCTGCTTGTCAGATTGCATAATCCCGGTGCCTGGCTTAGGTGCAAGGTGGAAGTACCCGGGTACCAAGGCTTGGCTGATCGAACACATCTACCTTCCGAAAGCGAAAGGACTGCGTGCCAGAACGTCGAGGCTGATTCGAAGGAGGTGGCTTCGACTTGATGCATGCAGGACACAGCAAATCGCAGAGCCTGCAAGAGTCTGGGGGAACGACGCACAGCCCCCCCGACTCGTGGCTGTGGTGGCGGGTGTCAGGCTTCGCAAGACTTGAGCGTTTGATGGAGACCTGGTCTTGCTGGTGATTGGTTCTAATGGGGTGTATAAATAGCAGCCTGGTGATGGAAACATTGGAAAGGGTAGTGATTTGCGCAATCTAGGAGGGGTGAGGGAGACGGGAGCAGCCGACTGTTGTCATCTATTGTACAGAGCCTGCTCGCGTCCGGTGAACTAGCGCGGATTTGACGCCACAGATGCACTAGATGGGATTAGAACGGAGGAAACCCTTGTCTGGACTGAATCTTACCACGGCTGAGCTGAATCCGCTAACAGCACAGTACCGCGAGGCGTTACTTTCGAGACTATCCCTCTTTTGCAGCTGGCTTTTGTGGCATGATATCCGCGCTAGTTCACCGGCCGCGGGCAGGCGCTGTACTTTTCGCCCGCGGAACGGGCCTTTGAACGGGACCCACGATTGGTTCGCATTTCTCGCCAACAAGTATTGTACAAGACACCGAGCCTTCTGCACGCTTAAAAAACTTAGATCGTAAAAGTTGTTCAAGGTAACTCTCCCGCTGGTTTAGGCGGCCTCCTCTTCCGGCTTAGCGTGTTTTTCTGCCTTTATGTTGTCTTATTAGATGGATGTCACGATAATACTACAAGCAGAAGTCAAGGGCCCAAAGAGGAGCCTTGATTAATAGCTAAGTACAATATCAGGTGGAAGTTCAAGACGTTGTGTCGCGAAAACGCAAGAATAAGTATTTGAATCTCACTGCGTGTAGGGCTAATTTGACCAATAGGAGCTGGGCGGTGAGCAGTCACATAACAGGACGTCATGGGATGAGTCAGCGGAGCGGGGCAACGATATGTCTTACCTTGCACTTTGCGTTCCTTTACACCCTAACCCTCTCTTTACGTCCGGTGAACATAGCGCTAAACTGAGTCGATCCCGGTATACCTCTTTTCTGGGCTAGTACTTAACCGACTTGAGGATTCATTGGCCAGAACGTTGCTATTCCCCCCTAAAGGCTACCAGAGTTGCTCCCTTACACGGTAAGCCTGTGGCTTGACATTAGAGAGTGACAACCGGACGCAAAGAGAGGGTGTACGCAACCCAGATGAGAGTTGGCGTTCCAAATTAGCTCGTGAGCTACCAAGAGGAGGTTCAGCATTGAGTACGCCCTGCATGCAATCTAGCCTTTCTTTTGCTAATCAATCTAGTGACCTGGAAGTTCTTTTCCCATATCCACGGATATATCCAGAGCAGTATGCGTACATGCGCGACCTGAAACGCACCCTCGATGCAGGCGGTCACTGTGTCCTGGAGATGCCTTCAGGGACAGGAAAGACCGTGTCCTTGCTGTCTCTGATCGTCGCATACCAAATTGCGGTTCCGGAAACTCGGAAACTAATTTATTGCTCACGTAAGATGCACTTGCGCCTATAACTACAGTAGTTTACACTTATTGATGTAACTTTTTAGGTACAATGTCAGAGATCGAAAAGGCACTACTTGAACTGAAAGCATTGATGAAATACCGAGCAGACGAACTTGGCTACGTTGAGGAATTCCGTGGCCTGGGACTCACCAGCCGAAAAAACCTTTGTCTCCATCCGGAAGTGAAGAGGGAGAAAAGCGGCGCTGTTGTTGATGCCCGATGTCGCAGCCTAACGGCAGGCTTCATGAAAGAAAAGAAAGAGAGAGGAGAAAACGTGGAATTGTGCACCTACCACGATAACCTGGACCTACTCGAGCCTCACAACCTGATTCCGCCCGGCGTTTGGACGCTCAATGGTCTCCTACAACACGGTGAACAGCAAAAGCAATGTCCGTACTTCACGGCGCGACGAATGATGTCGTTCTGCAATGTGATAATATACTCCTATCATTACCTGCTTGATCCCAAAATTGCAGAACAAGTTTCAAAGGAGCTTTCAAAGAACAGCATCGTTGTCTTTGACGAAGCGCACAATATCGACAACGTATGCATAGAATCGCTCAGCATCGATATAACAGAGGACGTACTCCGAAAAGCGAGTCGAGGAGCCGACAACCTGGATCGCAAAATTGCGGAAATGAAGTCTTCGGACGCGGATAAGCTGCAGAACGAATACCAAAAGCTCGTTGATGGCCTGCGAGAGCAAGACGAAGCCCGTACAGAAGACTCTTTTATGGCTAACCCAGTTCTCCCAGATGACCTACTTAAAGAGGCCGTTCCTGGCAATATACGGCGTGCCGAACATTTCGTTGCCTTTCTAAAGCGCTTCATCGAGTATGTCAAAACGCGCATGGCAGCACGGCACGTGATTTCAGAGACGCCGCCCTCCTTCCTGCAGCATCTCAAAGACTTAACTTTCATTGAGAAGAAGCCGCTCCGATTCTGCGCCGAGCGCCTCACTTCTCTAGTCCGCACTCTTGAGCTTACTAGCATCGAAGACCACAAACCTCTTCAGGAAGTCGCCACCTTCGCCACACTTGTTGCGACGTACGACAAGGGCTTTGAGCTCATTCTTGAGCCGTACGAGAATGTGTCTGAGACTGCCACGGTGCCACATCCAGTCTTGCATTTCATATGCCTAGACGCCGCGATAGCCATAAAACCTGTTTTTGAGCGCTTCTCCTCCGTTATCATCACTTCAGGAACGATATCGCCACTAGAAATCTATCCAAAGATGCTCGATTTCAGCACTGTTGTCCAGGAATCGTACGCAATGACACTAGCGCGAAAATCCTTCTTGCCCATAACCGTGACCCGTGGTAGCGACCAAGGCCCAGTGTCGTCCTCATTCTCTATCCGCAACGACACCAGCGTGGTAAACAACTACGGTCAACTCCTCATCGACCTCTGCAAACTCACACCAGACGGCGTAGTCGTATTTTTCCCCTCATACCTCTACATGGAATCTATTATCTCCATGTGGGTTGGTATGGAAATCCTTGACGTTTTATGGAAATATAAACTCGTCCTAGTTGAAACACCCGATTCGCAAGAGACTAGCCTCGCCCTCGAAACATATCGTCGCGCGTGCGATAACGGCCGCGGCGCTGTTCTGCTTTGCGTCGCGCGTGGTAAGGTCTCCGAAGGTATAGACTTTGATCATCATTACGGCCGTACCGTGCTCTGTATCGGCGTGCCCTACCAATATACCGAGTCTCGCATTTTGAGAGCGCGGCTGGCGTTCCTGCGTGAGAAATACCACATTAAGGAAAATGACTTTCTCTCCTTCGACGCGATGCGGCATGCCGCGCAGTGTCTGGGGCGCGTGTTACGAGGCAAGGACGACTATGGGATCATGGTGCTTGCAGACCGGAGGTTCCAAAAGAAGAGAAACCAGCTACCCAAGTGGATCCAAAATGCCTTACTAGATAGCGATTCGGATTTATCTGTTGATCAGGCGACGGCGGCGGGGAAGAAGTTTCTAGAAGATATGAGTGTGCCGTGGAGTTCGAAGATGCAGGAGGGGATTAGTTGGTGGAGCAACGAAGATTTAAAGCGGTTTCAGCAGAAGGAGGCGGAAGCAGAGATCACGATGCTTAGAACGCAACAGCAGCAGATGAATTGGGGTGTGGAGACTGATGTGCAGCAAGGGGAAACGAGTGGGGCGCTAGCGGACGAGTTTGAGATGAGCGGGATTGACGACCAAGATTTGATGGCGATGGACGTTGAGTGAGGTGACAAAACACACGAAGCGCTGCAGACTTTTCAGCATGGTAACAAAAAATATCGGATAGCTTTGGAAAGCTGTCTCTTCGGGAAATTTAGCCTATGGTTCAGAAGGCGTTTAAGCGTGGAAAACAGCTATGGAGAAAACGGGCGTTTCTTATGCATCTACAGGCCTGAAATCCAAGCATCCAGAGTATAGAGGTTGAGGAGTAGAAAGGGTTACCAGGAACCTAATTAGCTGATTAAATTTACTGGCCATCATTTTCGGAGGCTTCAAGTGGCAATTCAAGGTCACTTTCCACTTCTTTGACAATTATTAATGTGCTAGCATCTGCACGAAAAAGAACAGAAGCATTTCAAGATCTCAAAAGCATTGGCCCTGTTCGAGCTATTTTAGGATACGGGAAGTTGACCTTCTCACGGCGCTACGATCATCGTGGTATCAGCGTTGACTCCGTCGAAAGGCGATGGTCTATCGATGCGCAAGGTTTTATCCGGCCGTTTCACGAAAATTGCTCAGGTAAGCAAGCTATTCACTTGAGCCTGGAGTTTCGCCTTGTTAGTCCACATACCGAAGGCAGAGAAAATGGTGAGATGGACAGAGTGCAAGGGAGACTTTCACTTGCTAGCTCCAGCTCCAGCTCCAGGCGAAGTTAGCTGCTCACACAAGCTAAAATTCTCTATCGGGGTGTGCCAAAACTAGCATTGATAAAGGACTTGTAGTGCATGGGTAGCTACCTTACTGACGCGCCAACGCATTCCTCAGATCTCTGTCTATGATTAAAAAATTACCTTATCTTGCGCGGACTCCGGACTTAACGATGTAGCATAATTGCCTCTCTACGATCAAGTCGAGTAGAGGTTATAAGCATCTCCTACTCTATTCCTAGAGAAGAGCACTCATTGGAGGAATGATGTTGGGGGGTTTGGGAATGAGAGATGAGGGTATGCACTTCATGAGTGGTGTTGGCCTGGGGGTGAGAAGGTAGGCCAACAACGCTAGACGTTTGAGGTCTTGTGACTGGGGCTCCTTGATTGGATGGGTTATGGAGATTTAGAGAGAATAGAACAGCCATGTGATATTCCACGCCAAACGGGAATTTGACTGAGTATGAAGGCGTCAACCCTGCTATACGAAGTTCGCCTCTGAGAAAGTCCCTGAACAATGCCCAATTCGCAGGCGCCGTGAGATGAGTGGGCTTATCCAGCCACCAAACACACAGACCACAATCCCGAACCTCCCCTCCCACCTCCGTACCACCCCCAGTACACCATCTGACTCCGCCTAGGGCATTACCCTCAACTATGTTGTTTCCGTGCTGCTAAGGCTATAGCATGCATAGTGAGCGAAACGCCCTAGAGGACTGCATGACGAGATATAGGTATTAAGGCAAGCGTTGGTGGCCCTTTTTTAGGCTGTAGGCATTTGCGTCCGTTTTAGGATCTTCGAAACTGGACCCTCGTCATGAATGGCATATGCAGCAGCAGGGCTGAACCGTGCTACTAGACGGAGCCTTTAAAACGGCGTCACAAACGTCCATTTTCGAAATTTGTGACTGCGATATGGGTTTACCCTAAATAGGGTGGAGCCAAAACGGGCTTCCAATTCTCTACGCCAGGGAAAGGGGACAGACTTGGCGGCAGGTCTCCAGTTTTATCCTTCAGCTCAATCCAGGCCCGTCTACCTTGTGAAATAGCCGCAATAGTGCTTTTCGAAATAGACAGGCTAGTTTTCAACTCAGAGTACTTGCAGTTTCTTTTTCCCCCAAAAGTTGATTTTTACGGCGACGTGGCGTTCATGCCTTTCAGCTGGGCCTCGATACCTTCAGCCTTGGTTCTATATCGGGCGGAGGATGGCGGGCGGACTCAGCCGCATCGCTGATTGATAAGGACTTGGGGCAATCACATCGTGCGGGGAAGTTGGATCAGCACGTATTCTGAATCACGTTCTCTTCCTTTAACAAATCTCGGTATTATAACAGCACCTTGTGTTCTTAAACTTCGGATATACTCGAAATTGTATTTGCCCGGCTCCAACAGTCGCCAAAGACATTGGTGGATACCAAATTTCCAGCCTAACCCCTCTTCTGTGCGAATATTCGTCAATCGAGGGGTGTTGAATGAGGCTGAACAATCGTTGCCAACCTCTCAGTGTCCCCATCGTTCCTCTTCCCCCTTTTCCTTCTGCACCGGACAAGGCCGGATCCAAAAATGAACGACGAAGAATACAATGACAGGTGTCAGCAATATTTTCTGGCACGATACGGGGAACGCATTCAGCAGTTACGTGGTGACGCTGGTAAGCGGCGTTGTTCTCTCGAAATTGTTCCCGTGCTAACATTTGGTTCCTGGGTGTAGATTTCAAACCCTACAAGTTGCTTCCAGGACTTGACGATGAAATTCTGCCTTTTCTACTCGCGGACACCAATTTCTGTCTCGCACAAGGCTACGATAGAACCTCCTCTTCCCCGGTGGTGATGACATCGAACTATTACTGGACTGAGAACGTCGCTTCATCCAGGACTGGGAGAGATGATATATTTTGGGAGGCATTTGGATGCTATCCCGAAGAGTGGATAAACATTTTGACCCACTTCCAAAAAGACAAAGTCTTGTCGTCAGATCCTTTTCGAGCCTAGATAACGAAGAACGAAGGATCGCTTGGCGTGTCTTTCGCTGCAATTACAAACCAGCTTGAGAAGCTAGCGTTACTTGATCCTTTCAGCGGTGCCACGCCATATTTCAGCCATATTTCCCTGCGGCTGGAAAAAGTCAAATCCGATCTTCAACAGGCCGATCTAGGTATAATGCATATTTGATGATCTTCATATTTTGTAACAAGATGAACTAATACATATAGGCGCTTGCTGGAATTATGAATTCAAAGACTGCCAGCGTCCACTCGCTACTGGACTCAATCATTACGTACAGAGTAGATTATCCATTCTCGTGAATAAATATCTTCGAGCATCACTGGATGTCATAGGGCCAGGGAACAGTTCCAGTTCTCAGGTATTACCTAACCCCGCTTCACAGGTAAAGCAAGTGTCTACCGAGTCTCCGATTCTCTTTGGCACGGCTGGGACAGGGAAAACTCGTCGTATCTTAGAAACATTAAGATCCGAATGGGGGGTATACTTCATTGCTCCGGGAGTAGATTCCTTAACGAAAGATTCGAGTATCCTTCAGCCCGTACATGGAGGAGCTTCGAAAGACACTCAGTCGCTGTGGAACGACATGAACCAATTGAAGGAAATATACGGGTCCCCATTCTTCCGGGTAAAGCTCAAATACCTGATCAGTTCCCTATTCATGACACGGCTAGAGCTCTTGAACGTCTTTCGAAACCTTAGGGGTAGCTCGGACTATAACACCTGGACGCGCCTGCAAATCAGTTGCTCGGAAGATTGCGACATGTTCGACGCTTCTTGGAGACTCCACCGGCTGGTCTTCTCCGGACGCCCTAATCATTGGTCTCAGGATGAACCACCAGAGTATTCTCGGATTCTTTGGTGCATCGATGAAGCACAAACATTGTTTGAGACCAAGATGGGGAAACAATTCTTTTACTCCATGTGGCAACCGGATTTCTTTCGTTGCATCGTATCTGGCACTTCTTTACGACTAACAGAAGTCCGTCGATTAGCGAAAAGGTCGCCGTATGGGGTTGTGACTCCCAAGGAAGTCATCGTTATTGGGCCAGAATGCTCTGTCGACTTTTACTGCCCCATGATCGACAGCGTTGGATCATTTGGGAGACTTTTCAAGGAACACATACAGGGTATCATCGATGAGAGTGCGAGTCAATCATCGAGAGCATTGATGATCCGAGCCGGGCGATCTCTAGACTTTGAAGTGAATCTCTCTCCTCAACACCAGGCGTATCTGAAAGCCATCGTCGAATGCGTCGTGTCAGGCAGTTCTGTTGAGCCCAAAAGCCTCATGGATGAACTTCGTACCACCGTAGTAAAAGAGTGTCGTTCCTTTTTTGGGAGGTATCGGTGGTCTACTCTGTTCATCGAACAGGTGTTGAAAGAGATCCTCAAAAAGATCAAAAACCCAGAGAGTCTAGGACTCAGGTTGAAATTGATGTGAACTCTGATTTCTATGGGTGTCTAGCTCGTTGTTTATATACTAGGGGAAGGAGGGGGGCCAGCCCCGGGGGCATAACGTGGTATCTCTTCCTGACGCGTTACTTGATTCATCCTGTTTCCTGATACAGTACTGATACCGTGCTGCAGCACTGCTGTTGCACTACCTGTTACTTCCTCCTGTATCAGCATGCTATCCTGATACGTTACTGCATATGAGTTGCTGACCCTAGGTTGTAGTGCTGCAACCCGAGTCTAGGAGACATTCTCACACACGCTCAAGTTCCTGACAAACAAGGAGAATCACTTGTCAAGGATGCCGCAAAGAATACTAGGAATACCGTGATAAAGGCTCTTCTGGACCAATTACGACGCATCAAGGACGAGCCCTGGATTGAAAAGCTATACAAGTTGGCTATCTGGGCTGACGTTTTCAATCAATCGTCTGTCATCGAAGACGATACTGCACGTCTCGTATCAGAGGGGTTTGCACTCATAGAGGAGATTGGATCTGGAGAATCACACGGTAACCAGGCGCCACCGACACAACAAAATGATCCCACCAACATCGACCCCGATGAAGTTGAGGAACCCGTTCAAGTAGTGCGGGCGTGGCTTTGCGAACCTCTTGCCGTCGATGCAGTAATGTTACATCTCCGGACGACAAAGGTTTACGACAGAATGATGAACGATTTTTTCTCAGCCAGCAGCCAGCTTGATAATGGTACTCAAGCTGTACTTGGGAAGATTGCAGAGTTCAACCTCACCAGCGTGAGTGCTTGACGCTTTTGGTGAAGATGTTTTGCGACCGCGCTAATCGTGCTGTAGAAGCTCGACAACTTTCTGTCACAGGACAACATCAATGCCAGTCCGCCCGACAACATCAGTGCTAGTCGACGAGCCAAATTCTTCGAAGCCTTGGAAATGCGGAAGAGAGGCAATGTCGTCTCAAATTCCGGTAAGGATGAAATTGTTCTAGTCGACGACCAAAAGCGTTATGACAGCTACTATCTCTACACGCGCCAAAACCGAGCAGACACACTTGAAGCTACTAGTCAAGAGCTGCCTAGTCGATCCATTTCTGTCGATGAATGGCTCTGGGGGGTTGAAAACGGAACCCACACAACTTTCCTGTTTCCTGGCAACTTAGGGGGACCAGACTTGATGTTTGTTCTCACAAATGACCAAAATGAAAAAGTGCTCATTGTAATACAGGTCAAGTAACTTATAATCCCACTGATCGATATCTGCTGACGATTCATAGTTCAAGGTAAAGGTATCCGGACACCAGCCCGCCCAACTCAAAGACGTGCTCAAGAAATTGACACAAGGGGATTGGCTTGACAAACAACATTTCAAGGGAGACATAGTTTTCATCTATGTCGCTCCGTACTCAACAATCATATCACAGGAATTTGAATGTATTGTCAAGACCAGTGTCGGCAATCTTATCGAGAGGAATTGCTCCATCGACCGGTACTATTTTTGTTACATTGACAAGACAGACTCGGCAAACGTCTGGGGTCATACACTAGACAAATTGATTGTACTAATAAAAGGTAAATGGGAGGAAGATGGTCAGGGAATTAAAAGAGCAGCTGAAGATGATGTCAACTCAGATGCTGATGTGAGCCATAGATCGCGGAGAGTGGCTAGGGCGCGAGGAGGAGGCAGGTCGCGAGGAGCTAGATCGGGGAGAGGAACTAAGTAGCTACGCGACTTATAGTAGTAGAGCAGTAAAGTAATCTACTAGATTGTACAAAACATCGCGCAACTTCTCTAGGAAGCTCTGTTGAGTCAAGCCTGTTTCGATTACCAAGATGAAGTCTCTGTGGGCAATGAGCCTGTCGGGGTCCACCAACGCATGGGACAACCAAGATTACAGCCGTGCTCGTCTAGTGTCTCGCCGTAGAGGATCTCGACTTCTATCTTTCTGATGCGTTGTGTGGTGAGGTGCTTGTCGACAACTCTGCGGTCACGGACGCTTTGGATCAGGGAATCGAACATAGGGCACCAATATCACTGATATATTGGGAAAGGAAGGTTTGAAAGTGCTGAATCAGCCTTGAGCTTATTGCCAACTTTGCTGAGATACTTACACCCATTTGGCTCCTAACTGCACACAGTTTTATCGCCATCAACTTAGGTTGCAAATTGACGTGAACTCTGTTTGATTTGTGAAGCCGTACGAGCAGACTATATACTACATAGGGAGCGTAGGCATAAGTACTAATTAGAGGCAGCAGTAGGCAGCGGTAGGCAGGGTAGGCCACCGTACCCCAACCCCTCTCTGTAGAAGTTGTAATTGGCTAGGCACGTAGGCCGGAAACCCTGAGTCATCATCGCTTTTGTCCTCGTCCTCCTTATTCTCTCGGGGATGATCTCTATTATAAATCGGCGCCTTTCTTACGTCCGTTTCCAAAGTGACAGGTTCCGAAGGTTCAGGATGGGAAGTCCCAGCCGATTGAGGCTCAATTCCTGCCTCTGTGGAGTGACAATGAAGCGATATATCCCCGAATTCCTGGCTTGTGTCTGCTCCACAGGAATCTTTGACTTGGTGATTATCCCAACGCTACCAGCATTTAGCACAAAAAGACACCGTGCAAAGTTGCCGAAGATCTAGCCTATGACAATTCCCGAGCGCACTCTTGTATAGTAAAACTTCTTCTCGTCTTTAGGGTTCGATTTCTCTTCTTCCGAAGCCTCCCCGCAAAGCACTGCAAGCTCTTCTTCGTACTAGATGTTTGGGTGTGGAACTGCTATTTTAAATTTGTTATTTTCGCCTACTTAGCTGATCCATTACCGGGTGCGTCGTTGCCGCTTTGGTTCCCTAGCTAAGATCGTCCGTGTTGCAAAAGGCATACACATTAAGGATGTTGATGTAGCTCGGGGTCAAGAGCAGATATTGGAGGAATGACGTAAATATATGCTTTCACTTCTGACCGGAGTAATTTTACTGTTACGAATATGGAGGCGAACATGAGACAGCTGGCACAATGCGTTAGTCTTAACTGGCGGACTAATAGAATAAGAAATTAACTTTACCTTATGACGATTGCCTAGTAGTAGACTATTCCTAGGTATATTCTCTTCGTGCCTTTTGGTGTATTGCCGAGTACAAGAATGAAGCAGGCTATCAGGCAAGCGACATATAACCCTTCGAAGAACACTGATTAAATTAAGCCGGCTTTTCCTAACAGGATTGGATCGCTTAACGACCGGATGATAATTCGGAAAACTAAGAAGAAATTGGCCTAGATTGTTGTGTTAGCTTTAGTCCCAGCGGAGTGACAACGATAACTACACCTAGATACTTACTAAGGCGAACCAAGCAAATATCATGCTCACTACTTAGTATACAACCTTAATAGTTAGCATGATCTTTCGAAGTGAGTGACCAAATTGCTAAATCTTCCAAAAATAGACCACTACGTATATAGCGGCGAAAAAGCTGCCATTCAACCAGCGACAACGCTGTGAAATGAACTCCGCGACGCCTTCTGGCACATCTGTTTCCCTAGTGGAGTTTTTCAAATATCGAGGAACCTATTTACTGCGCTTCTTTGTAACCAACTTATAGCAAATATAGCAAAGAATGCGATCCTCGGCCAAATACATGTTAACAGTAAAACAGTTGCGTCTCCATACATAGAATTATCGAAGTAGCAGACGTCAGCGAGGCGACAATATTTCGAAGGACGGAGTAGTTGCTACTATAGAGGATGCAAATTGAATCTTCCTCATACCTTTAATGCAAAGCTTAATGCTCGAGCAACAGTAACGAAGATTTTCGACGTCGAAAAGGTCTGGACCACGAACTCGTTAGATGGAGTCAGGAAGCGAAGTTCTAATTTTTGATCCAATAAGGAGTACTGTATACCTAATATACGAGCTCGTATATCATTCTAGGACTGCGAAACCTTTACTCCCTTTCCCAACTGTTCTTCAGCAGGATTAGGATTGACAAAAGCGCTCAAGTCGGTTTAAAACGGTAAGTTTCCGGGTTGGGACGGGATTTGATCATTAAAAACTATCGCGTAGAAGAAGAAACTGTTTATAGTAGTTTTAATGCCAGAACCTCCTCCGGTCAAGTAGTCCGGGTTGTCCAAACTTGCTCAGTCATCTTATAAATCAGAACAGAAGTCAAACCGAAGATTCAGCGTCATCTTCACTCGCCACTCAGGTTGCAGCACTACAACCTAGGATCAACAACTCATATGCCAGAAAGCTACTCTCCGAACATCAGCTGTAGAGAACCCAGCTGAAATCTCAGCTGTAGAGAACCGAGCTGAAGCCTCAGCTGTGCAGGGCTCATCTGAACTTACTAGCGCGCCACCCTGGGGGTGGCCCCCTTCCTTCCCCTAGTATATATACAACTAGCTAGACGTCTATAGAAATCAGAGTTCACATCAATTTCAACCTGAGTTCGCCCGTTCGTCGCGTCTGCAGGTCTATTTCGCCGTCGCAAAAATGACGCCCAATCCCGCGTACTATGACCTTGATTTTGGTTTTCCAACGTATCTTGAAGTTCAATGGCCTATCGATTCGTACCATCCCTGCCGGTGAAATTCCCCATGTGCAAGGAAACATCATGATCACTATCCAAGGTCCTTGGCCCAGCCGACCTTGCCCTCTTCCATTTAAGCCAGGAATTTGGCCTATGATTCAACCCTTGGCTCTCCTCTCGTTGTCTAGCCCACTCTTGAAGCTTCTCGCTTGCATACACATAGCCGAAGACGCTTGCTGGGGAATCTACGTCTCGGGGTAGCATTTTGAAGTAGCCATTCCAGAGGTAGACTATGAGCGTTGAAATGACCAACATGGCAAGGATGCTAACGCTGAAGAAGACGGAAAACGGAGATATGACTAGAAGCTCGGTGCGGATCGAGAGGGTAGCTGATATATTATTCGATGCTTCCGGAGCACCAATAGAAATAGATGCACTCGCACGACGGGCTAAGCGCGCAGTACCTGTCTCAATTAGGGGATTTCTTGGCACTGGCCGGGAAGTTTGTTGCGAAGAAGTAGCGCGGTAGGGGTCGAAGATGTTTCGGGGTATGTGACTACTACCGTGGTGTATATTGATGTCCTTATCACTGTCCTGGTAGGTCTACACACTGGGATTGTAATATTTCGACGGATGGTGATTCTCTCCGTCGGAGCGACCGTAACTCTTTTGAACGTCAGTTTACAGTGACACGGAACGCGAAGTCGAAGTCACTATTTGAGTTGACAATGCTGTTGTTGTCACCCGTGGTTCAAAATCGGGACCGAACGGCATTTTGGAGCCTACTGGTTGGTATGCCCGGTGTCCGTCGTAGCCATTGGGTAATGATATAAATGACTGAAAGAATGAAGAAAACACCTTCTTGGAGACGTCGGCGAGAACTCCAGTGTCCATCAGAGATTGACGGTCGTAATTGACGAGGGCCAGAGAGGCGTAGCTGTAAAAGTCTGAGTAAAGATCTCCCTCTTGGAAGCTGAATGGCGCCGCTCCATCACTATTAACTCCAAATGCCAATTCTTTGGGGTAGTTGGAAGCTTCCCTAAGCGCAATCTGAAAGAGGTAACCCCAACTATTGTACCTTTTAGTTCCAGTGTATCAGTAGAATGGAACATACACATCGGACGGTATTGTTATACTGGGGCAAACCCGTTGGCTGTCTGTAAGCTGATTCATTGGCATATTGCGTGTCAAATTCCGCCCAAGCTTCCGTGGCATTTCTCGGATCATCCAACAGCTTGTACCCTTGGACACTGCCGTCGCTGACGCTAACAGTTTTACTAGCATTTGCGGCTTCCAATATCGTCATGAAATTCAGCGCTGCTATTTGAGGTTTCTCTGCGAAAATCAAGCGAGTCGGCCCATCGGTGGTGTCATGATACGAGCTCGGGTGGCTAGCATTCATCCAAAGCACAGTGAAGTTGGTGCTCAAAAAGTCTGCCTCTTCAGTTCCGTATCCAAATGGCAGCCATTGTCCAACGGCGAAATTCGAAGTCGTCGGCTGGCCGGTGTAGGATACAAAGTAGTTTAGTCTAATGAGGCTCGAAAGCTCGTACCCGACAACGAGACCCTTGGGATTGGAGCTGACGTCCCATGTCGCTGGATCGGTTAGGTTTCGAGTTGACATCCACTGATTGGTATCGGGTATGGGACTGCATTCCATTCTACCAGATAACGCTTTGGTGTTGTAGGTAATGTCCAATGCGGGGCCCTGCATTTGTCTTTGGTCGGTGGAGTTGATACCTCCAATTGTGGCCACACTCGCAGTGATGTTCCTAAGATCCATTATCGGAAAACTCCAGCCATTCTTGCTAAACGCAGGAGATGAGCTGTTGTATGAGCACTGAGAAAGAGCGCTAAATAACCACGAGCTCTGATAGCCCGCTCCTCCAAAGAGATGTGGTGTAATATCTGGCCAAGCTAAAGTGCGACTGCTCGAAGCGGTGCCAGCATAACTTTGAAACAATGGGGTACTGTACGAATTTCCAAGTTTGGCCTCAAATCGATGTTGTACGCTGCGGACCCAGGCTCTCTTGTCCAAAGAGCAGACATGAAGACCTACAAGGCCTCCGCGGTAAAGGCGTCGAACGTCACCAAAAACAAAATCCAGTGTTTTTTTCTGGCAGCCCTGACAGTAATCCAAAGAGTAGGAGTGGATGCATAGGACAAAGTGGCTGCATCCGAAGGATTTTGAGGCCGCTGCAGAAGAGCAAGAAAAGGCGTCAGACCCCTGAAAGTATCATCGATTAATTGCCACCATAATTTTACAAAAAAGGCAATCAAAGTAGGGACAATACTGGACGGTGCCAGAGAACCAAATCTATAGTTTCCAAGCTTGATATCGGTCTTATAGGCCAATGCACTCTCGTACAGGCCTTTTCCTTGAGACGTGGCGTAGATGGCGGCAAGGCCAGCGATGATGGAGACCTGGAATAGAACCAATAGGGCTCCAATCCAGCGGCATAGACTCGGTGGCCGCCAGTCCTCGCCATCATACTCCGCTTCAGAGAGACCTAGTCCTCGAGCGAGACGCTGTCGCTTCAGGCAATTGAGATGACCGCCGAGGCAACGATATTGTTGCACTGCTGAGAGGTTGACGTATCTTACCAGATTGGACGAGAAACTGGTGATCACCTGAGGCAGCTTCTACCTGGCGTACAGGCACTCTGTCCAAGCCTTCAAAGCAATTCGCTGCCTCAGAGCCCTGGATCGCCATTGCAGCAGCCTCTATGGTATTGGATCTCTTCTGAGCCCAAGTGGTCTCCGTGAGAGCCTCGTCAAGTAGAAAAGCCCAGTAGCTAGGGCAGTCAGAAGTAAAAATGTCACGCATATCGCACTTCCGACCCCAAGACTGACGATCAGTGGAGTGTTTGTCACCGAGATGGAGAAAGGCATTGCGGTAGTGTCGTTGGAATGTTCGAGATTAGATCATACGGAGAACAGTCCTTCAGAAAAAAATCGCTGTTTAACAGCATTTGCTTGTTCAATGAGGTCGCGTGCCGACATCAGAGCATCAATGTCATGGCTGTACTGAGCCGCAAGAGCCTCAAGTGGCCCTCCAAAGTGAGGAAAGTTAGGAGTGTTCTACGTGAGGAGGATCTGTAGGTTATTGGAGTCGGTTTCGTTGATAGAAGAGCTCTCGAACTGTGCCTCATCGAGGAATGTTGAGTCCATGGTCTGCTTTGTCCGATTGAAAGTTTCATCGTCAACCGATACGAAAAATTCCGAATTTGAAAGTGAGACATTAACAGGCACGCGTGCAGGAAGATACTGGGTACTGCATATATATGCTAGGTAGCTTCCCTTGCCCGAAGGTTTTTGGATGCCTAGTTGGGTAGCGTTTAGTGACTGTAAAACAATGTAATCTCGCAATCCGCAGTTTGAAGTACCCTAAAAGTGTCAGCCTCGGAGCAAGGACTCCGACCCTGTCGATCCGCCAGGGAGTGACAGCAACGCCCAAGGTTCGGTGCGGATGACATCTTTCGTGAGTGGAATCCATAGTAGCGTGTAAAGAACAGCCACCATCGTGGGCATGAATCTCCATGAGAAACTGAACCCGCTAGTGCTATGCTTGTTGACCAGCCCGTTGTGCTTTGTGAATAGACGAGAAGCCCAATGCAGACAAATTCAACGGTGATTGAGATCTAATGACAGCCAGAACATAGTAAGACTGTAAAGACACAGGTAGCCAGCGAGTGGGCAGTTGAAGTGCAGGCGCATGCGAGGATCCTTGTGGAATTGCTGATGAAGATGAGTCCGATTCGTCATCTTGACCAGCTTCAGAATCAGCGTCTGAAAGATATCAGCTTTAGACAGAGCCAGTAATAAGGGTACGCGAAGCTGATGACGATATTGTCGTTTCTTGGGGTTCGGAATCATCTATATCCTCCTCGCTTGCATTACTAGCCCCACTTAGCGAAGATACTTTGTCACCACCGGTAGTCCTTGGTATAGAAGTTGCTACACCCGATGGTGGACCTTGTTCATAATCATTTCTTGGCAGAGAAGCTTCCTGATTGCTTACACAGTCCGACAGCGACTGAGAACCATTCGAGTCTCTTCCCAAATGTGTACCGATTGGACACACGGGCTCTACGAGTCCCTCTGGCGGAGAAGTCGCGTTGTTGGAAAGAATGGCCGGCGATCCACCAGGCTGAAGAACATTCCTCGGGCCGTGAGAAATAGTATTCAGCTCAGTTGCCTCTGTTGCCGACCCGTCCTCCGGCATGTTCTAATGTAAGCAATATCAAAATGAACAGCAAACAGAATATGCAATAGAATTTATCATGCAGACATGAGAGTGCGCAAGGATCGGGGTGAGAAAAAGGAGGCCACACTTCAAGGCATCGCGGACAGACATCATCGCGCTTATCGCGACGACACGTCGACAAAGCTGAAATCGGCCTTTCCAAAAATAACAAAATAGCAGACACTGCCACACAGGAATGAGGTTCAAGGTAGGTCTAAATTTCATGCAGAGCCGCGATGACACTCTCCTACAGGAGGTGTCTACTGGACGATGAAAGCTTGCGAACCGCCCGGACCATGCTACCGCAGCACTGCACAGCGAGATCTTCTCACTGACTATTACAACTTGACCAAGTATTCCGCCATCTGCAGTTCCTTCTGCAAGCTTCATTAGCACGCAATAGACGCAGTAGAATACGACGAGGTTGTATGTGCAGATTCCAGCGGAAACGGTTGGAGCACTCATCGGCTCAGCCCCCAAGCAGCGTAGGCCGTTTGTAGTCAAGCGCAATGCCGATCCTCAAGAACCTTTGCACGCTAGTCTGGGTGCTTCAACCTCGTTTCTCCACAATTGTCAAACTTAAGACCCTTTGCACGCTAGTCTGGGCGCTTCAACCTCATTTCTCCACAATTGTCAAACTTAAGAACCTTTGCACCTAATTGTACTACATTACATATGCCATCTCATCTAGCAACCATTGACTGTCGAGCGATGCAGGACACCCCTGTCAGCTCCCAAACCCCCAAGGAGTCGTCTCCACCCCGGAGCCCAGTCGCCATGAGGAGACGCCGGCCTCACACTCAAATAGCGTGGGCAAAGATACAACCGAGCCTCAAGTATTACTACATCGACTTGGACATGACTCTTCAAGACGCCATGCAAAAGATAGACAAAGAGCATAACTTTTGTGCCACGTAAGTTATGCTTTCCTATGAAGCCGGGTGATGTCTAAGTATCCACAGTGAGCAGATGTACAAGAAGCGACTTAAAGCTTGGGGGCTTTCGAAACAGGTCAAAGCCGACGAGAAGGAGAAAGCCCTGGCAAAGATTCTCCACAATGAACCACTCATAAATGAATCTAACCCGATTCGTCATGACAAGCTCGTTCGATACGCAAAGTCTCGCGTTAAATCTGGGGCATTGGATAGCCATCACCTAAGCAGGATGATGAAGCGAGATGGACGTGATCATTACGAGCGGCAAACATTGCAACCTGGTGCTATCAGGCACCCTATTGTAACTGGTTTCTTCCACGCGGCAACCGAAGCTTCATCCGTACCACGCTCTCCAGCACTTCCAGACCGATTTGCCGAATTGGACGTGTTCCTTCGGGCGATGCAAGCATTGATAGGGAGGGAGCGAGAGGAGTGGCTAACAGGGCGGCAAATTTCTCCAGATGCGATATTTAGTGCACTAATAAAGGGCATGGCGTACTGGCGCAAGAACGCGTTTGCAGCAGCTCGGTGGTCATTCGGCCAGGCAGCTAAGAAGATGACGGAAGACCTCCACGGTACCGTTGTTTCGGTATCACGGATAACGTACTGTATCAGCTCCATTCTATGGGGTTCTGAACGCGAGCTGGTACTTCAAAAATTTGCAGAGTTTATGGCCAATGCCGCCCTCGAAGTCCTGGGGCAAAGATGTCCGTTGACAATAGTATTACAACAACTGCAGCGAGAGCAAAGCATTGATACGCAGTTGACGATATGGTCGTGCGCCCTAGATGATTATCAGATCTCAGAGCAAAACGTAGACCATTGGTGGAATATGGCGCAGCGTCGCTGGCGGTGGTGTCGGCGCAGTGGAAAGATGGATCTCGCAGCACGTTACTGCGGTGACGCTATGAGTGAAGCGCGTCGGATCAATAAACTGACGAGTAAGATGGAGTTGGAAGCACAAGACGACCTTGAATCAATTTTGCTAGAAGCAAACATATAGCCACATGGACAAAGTCGGTCGGTACGTCTCAAATTGCCAGGACGTAGGAAGAATTCCGTAGCAGTACTTGGCCAAGAGGGTTTGCGACTTAAGCAGCGAAGCCGCATCTGATATTTTAGAGCTTCCTTATTGAGTTCAGCTCGAGTCTTCGGAAAGGCGATACCTGGCTAGCTATTACTCGTTTTCAACTCTGGCATGAAAGACGGCATTTTCCTTGCGCAGATATGAAGCAGTTCACACCACGTTCATTTCATCTAGTAATAACTCCAGCAGAGAATCTTCGTTTTGAACCTTTGGAACTTTCCTTTTTTATAGTATGTTTTCACTTTAATATAGGCACACAAGGCTGGGTCCAAGCACACTAGTTTAATAACACGTCATACGCAAGCTGTAAAAGTTTGAGAGAAATATCGCAAATGATTACCGACGCCTACAAGAACATATCTCAAACTTTGTCCTGCTCCGGGGAGTCGTAAATGACTTTATGGCCGATGACGTCCTCGACAGTCTCGTCGGTGAATTTGAGGTCTTCCTCGAGCGGTACAGTGTCCTTAATCTTTAGCAATATGACCGGGAGCGCAGTGACCAAGCTGCCGGCAAGCAGAATCCAGCATGAAGCGAACAGGCTCATATATGGCCTAGGGCTATCGAAGCCATCCAAATACCAGATAACAGCTGCACCTGCAGACTGAATGCCCTTGTAGAAGCCTGCGAAATTGGCGAGCTTGCGACTGTTATTGGTGATAGCGCCCATAAACCTTACTAAGTAAGTAAACTCCGAATTGCCTTGCAGACTTAAAATTGCTTACCAGTACACGCACGTTTGCCATGCTGCGTCATAGAAGCCATAACAGATATACAAGAACATCGGTCCGACATAGCCATCCGATGTCCAATCGTATACAAAGTGATCCATCAAGGCAGTATCCTCACGAGTGTACTTCCTCTGGAAAACATAACCTCCGCCCCAGACTGTAAAGGTAAGGACAAACATAACAACCCAAGCCACCTTTGCCCTCGTAGTCCTCCTAGTATTAGGAAAATCTAGTCCCATGCCGAAGATAAGAGCCCCAAACATCTGAGCAAGCCAAAAAAGTGTGTTGTTAAGTGCGCGAGTACGCGTGTTAAACTGCGTAAGATTGACGTCGTTGAACTGGTACGTGTAGAACCAGTTAGACGTGAAGAACATAGGAAAAAGGAGTATGATATAGGGATCACTCCAAATTGTCTCCCAAAGGCCAATAGTCTCTGTCTTCCACGTCGGGTGCTTCATTAGAATAACTCTAGACCCATCATAGCGCACGACGTGCTTAGCATCAACCAATGTCCAAGATAAGCAGGCTCCAAGAAACGTAATGCCTAAGAAGCCGACATAGATACTACTGCGAAGAGTAGCGTTGGCTGACATGTTAATGTTTAGGGCAAGTTCAACCTAGCGTCGGAATTAGTTTGCGGTATATAGCTATATTTTGAATGACTTCAGCTTACCAGGCTTCCGATGACACAGCCCAAATTAAAGATTATCCAGAACCAGGAGATAAACCGGCCTTTGAGTTTCTCTGGTGGATACGACATCATAATCGCGCCTTGCGCAGACCAGAGAATGCCTGCACAGCATCCAAGCAACAAACCGGCGAAGACGTTGTAGCCGATCTCATGACTGAAGTTATAGTGTAGTAATGAACTAACGTAGACACAGTATCCAAGGCTACCGAATGAGACGGCGTTTTTGATACCTATGGTGTTGGTGACCGGGCCGGCGAAGAAACCGGCAACAGCAAAAGTAGCATAAATCGCAGAGTTTGAGGCGGAACTAGCATATGGGCTAAGTTGCTCTGAAGCACCAAAACCATTGAAAGCATTGTACATGCCTTCACGTAGTCAGTTAGCTGCAGAATGCTATTGTATTGCACAATCTTACCTGGACACAAGAAGCACACGAACGACACCAAGATCAACTGCGACTTAGGTGAGGCATACCATGGAAGGGTAATGGGTCCGAGTTTCAAGCGTTTGTATTTCCATCCTGTGGGTATTGCGTCCTCCCTGTTTTTGACAGAATGAGCTGGCGATTGTATATTCGTGGTTATTAAACCTTTGCTAGCTTCCGCCATAGGAGTATTGTGGTCGTGCCAGTACGTGTGAATGGAGTAACGGTGCAGTTGGTACTACTATAGCTCCCTATTGATGACGTGCAAATTTGTCAACACCGCTCTATCAACGATAATTTCGGTCGATATCGCTCGATAAACAAGAATGATGCTTCAAGGACACCGTTGAAACAACAACGAGCGGAAGATGCGAAAGCGAAATGAAGGCTGAGCTGATCAGCGGTTCGTACTATCTATAATTGCTGCCAAGTATTCTCCCCTGCTCCGCCTCCCCTCTTCCGGAGGCGTCCGGCCTGGCGTATGCGAGAGTGCGGCGGATATGCGCGTTTCCTACCTTGCCGACAGTAATTTTCGACGTAGACACTACGGTCTAGCAGAATGCCTATTCGAATTTCATATCGTACAACTCCTTAGACTCTTGCGGGTCTTGCGGTTACAGTATCTAGGGTTTTGATGAAAAATTGATGAGATATTATCGACTCTACGTTAAAGGATCTGTCAACATTCTCGAGGGTGGACTGCAACACCTCCTTGGGGCCAACGCATTATCAGCGCGTTGGAGAGGACTGAGTGGTCAACTGAGCAGCAGGTGAGATTTTAATTCTGTGGATCCGACGTTGGCGACATGATTGGCGACGGGGGCGGGTGAGTTCATCGCCTCAGTTTTAGCTGCAGAGCGTGCGCACGACTACGGCTCGTCCTTGATTGGCTTGCACTGTGCCATGCATTGCCTTGCACCACCATCACACCCTTGGGAGATCATCTTTTTCCGATGCGAAAGCCTCGTCGAATCGTTGATAACGAATCCGGGAGAAGAATACTAGTGAGCACTCGCGGACGCAATCGAAGAGTGTGATAAAGGTGGATGAAAGTGTCGGAACAGCGCGACGCCTGTGTTGAAGTGTGACAGGCGATTGGAGGATGTGTTGACGTGCTGTATGTATGCTACAAGACCATTTATTCGATTATTGATGTGAGGTGGCAGACTGGCGTACCTTTAGCCTTGTTTGCTAAATACTGCAGTGCCATTCCTTCCTTGCGCATCTTGTATCTGACCGCTTTATAAATAGCATCCTGCCCTGCGAAGCATTTTTTCATCTTCGCTCTCCTTTTCTACAGCTTTTCTATCCTGTAGCCGAACGGCGTCTTCTGACGCGATGAAGCAACCCGACAGAGATGTCAGCGCCTCAGAGACAGAGATACTCTGTTCCAAATCAAACCGCAAGCGGACCGACAAGTGGACTCGAGGCTGGAGACCTGGCGTCCTCATCGTCGCATCTGCTAGCGCAGTGGTCACTTGCATAAATCTGATCTTATTGACCTGGACGAAAGTGAAGAAGCAGTCGGACAGCACCATTTCGTCTAGCCAAGCCGTATTGTTCCAAGATAACTGTGCGACAGTCAACAAATGGAATACCGTGATTCATTTCTTTATAAACGCTTTCGGGACAATACTCTTGAGCGGCAGTAATTATTGCATGGTGAGATCTGTTGACCCTACCATCCGCGCGTTTTCTGGTTGTTAATCGGGCCAAGCAAATATTGTCAGCGCCAACGAGAACTGAGGTCGACAAGGCTCACGCGAGAGCAAAATGGCTCGACATTGGTGTGATGAGCCTTCGAAACCTCCCCCTCATCCCATTTTCAAGAGCGTTACTCTGGGTTCTTCTGTGCCTCTCCTCCATGTGCCTGCACATGAGGTAAATATTTGAGCTTTCCTTGGCCAAAACTGAACTGACTGTGCGTTCAGCTACAACTCCGTCGTGTATTCCTCGACCCCGACAAATGAATACATTCGAGTACTGAGTCCTCAGAATTTTTCCAGTCTGGACCTTTCCAGTGTCGCACCAGATCACGGGCTTGAAACGTGCAGCGGCTTTGACGTCCTATTAGTCTCGCAGCTCCAGGAAAAAGCGAACGCCGATCAATTGAAAAGGATGAAGAGCATAGATTGCTACAATATCTACAATTCTTCGATCGTTTCTCACTATGGCAACGTACTAGTAATACTCAACATGACTGGCGAGAAATTTTTCACATCCGGCTCGGTCTTTCCCGATGCCCCAAACGAATTCGAAAGCACCACTGAGGATCCAGACGAATCCAAAGACACCACCGATAAATGTAGCGGTCTTGAGGAGTGGGCAGCGAATTCGTCCAGTCCTATTGACCACTCCACATCGACTATAAAGAATGAGTTGTTTCAGGACGGCGAGTGGATATACTCTTTGGGAAGTCCTGCACAACATTATCCGGTACTCTTCTGCTTGTCAGAATACCGTGATGACAATGAGGAAATATGTACGGTGCACGTTAGCGTCCCATTGCTACTAATAACGCTTGGTCTCACTTCCTTAAAAACGCTGTTTATGCTTGGCCTCCTTTTTCTTATTAAGGCACCCCCACTCCTAAGCACTGGCGACGCTGTGGCCTCTTTCCTCGACAGATCTGACGAATGGTCGAAGAAGAGTAGCTTGTTGAGCAAGTCGATAGTCAAGAAGACGGAGAGTGTCAACCGTGGATGGCAGATACCACCTCAGAGATACAAATCAAAGCGTCTGCAATGGCAAAAGGTGACAAGTACACTTCGGCGAGCGTCTTTCCTCCTCTGGTAAGTTCTGAGTGTGCTAGAGTCTTCGTCCTCTGACAACATATAGGGTCGAAGGCGGCTTGATCGTGGCGATGACATATTCCGGGAAGACTACTTACATATCCGGCACCAACACCATCTCGAACAACAGCATCATTGCTAATGTAGTTCGCTCCAACGCTCTTCAAATCTACGGTTCCGCGCTATTTTTCCTTTTCAACGGAATAATTACCAGCGTGGTCCTAGCTGATGAATGGAGCCGGTATGGAGTTCGCCGACGGGGTCTTCGCGTCTCAAGTAACCCTCAAGGCTCACAGCGCAGCACTTACTTCCTGTCCCTTCCATATCGATGGTCAGTGCCCCTTTTGGTTGTCTCTGGGCTCCTCCATTGGCTCCTCTCGCAATGCCTCTACTTCATCAGCGTGGAGGTTTGGGGTTACCAGTCCTCAGGCACCGATCTTACCCGTGTAAGATTACCCAGCAAAGACTTTATCACAACAGGCATTTCAAAACGTCCTGTCTACGGCATAGTGGCGCTTTTTAGTTTCATGATTATTGCGATCAGCTTCGTTTTCACGAGATTTACGATTAGGTCGGAGATGCCGATTGCAGGAAGTTGTAGTGCTGCGATTGCCGCAGCCTGTCACCCCGGATTGTCGGAGCCTGATGACGCAAGCTCAAGGCCGCTATTATGGGGGGCTGTGGAGAAAGAAGGAGGGCTAGTCCATTGCTCGTTTTCCTGTCGTGCAGTGGGGAAGCCTGACGATGGTCAGCTATGTGCGTAATCTCTTTTGTAACTTCTTAATAACGGAAACATAGCTTGTTATAAAGTTATATAGACTCGAAATCTTTAAAGCCTCTTTAATAACTGTTAGTTATGCCTTCCATAAATCTACAACGGACCGTGCTATCCGATACCTGGAGTTTACATCCAAAACCCTATAAGTTAATTTCCTTAATTTTACCTTTATATTAGAATACTAATCTAAGTATAGAGTAAGCTAAACTTCTAGAACACTAGGTATCTCTTCGACCACTGACTATTAACGGCCACGTGCGCGAGAGGAACTTCATCTCCGCATATGCCTCTTTCTAGCTAGTTACCTACACCAACAAGCCAAGCCTCTATATACACCTGCCGAGTTTTGTCTTGTGCACGCGAGGCCCCTCACCATTATAGCCGTGCCATCAACCCACGCCTCTGGAGATTCGCACTTGCTCCGCCTGCCCAACGAACTTCTTTCCGAGATCGCCAGTCTTGCCGTGGACGATGAAAGTCAAGACTGGTACAAGACCCCATGGTCTCTTGCTCTGGTGAGCAGACGGATTAGCGACTTAGCGTATCGTTTCCTCTACCGCGCCATCTCTCTGCAACCTCATACTCTCGGAAGCCGGGTTCCTCTTTCCGAGTCCGCGAAGCTGCTCTCGCGATCACTCTCTGCCAATTCCACGCTCGCCCAGCTGTGTTTGCATATCAGAGTTCATATTAGTGCCTTTCCATTTTCTGAAGAGGATGATGATCACGTCTTGCAGATCACATATATACTGCGACGAGAAGCTGAGGCGAAGGAGACGCTACGCTAAGAGTATGATGCTGCCTCCACATTCTTAATCAAGCTCTCAAAGGTGCAATCCTTCGATCTTCGAGGAGAACTCTGGGGTACTCCACACTTGTGGCTGAGTATGTAAGGTCCTCTAACATACACTAGGTTCCTCTGGTGTCATTGTTCCTGGAACTGTGTTGAAACACGGCTCAAGTCGCGTTTGAACACTCACTTAGGTCACCAGAGGACCTAGTATCTGTCTTCAACCTCCCTTCTTTATGAGAACCCGCTAGTGAAATTCCTCGACCTCGACTTTCCGGCCGTTCGGCGCTTGCAGCTTACAGGAGTCACTGATTACAGAATAGTCGGGGAGTACACAGTACTGACTAGATATCCAATCAAGAGAAAGGAACGTACAGCTATCTATACCAGCCTCTCACTGCGAAATTTCGGCTGCCGCCTTGAAAGTCTTACGTTCTTGCTCGCTTGGCCACAAGCCCTTGAGCAATTGGACTGCCATTGTTCTCGCAATAAGTTCGCTCCCAACAATTTCGATCTCAATGACTTTTCAATAGCTCTTGAGCCCCATCGCCCGACGCTACAAAGCTTGGAGATCATAATTGAGAACCCTGGTGGCCACCTCAACCTCACTACATACCCCATGCTACACCACCTCCATCTCTCGGCGCGCCTACCATACCGCACACAGCAAGATCTCGGCGACCAAGCGTCATCTCTGGCAGCGCCTGCGCTGAGCAACTTCATCTGGGACTTCAGTCACAAACTCAAATCCTCTCGTCCGAACTTGTTAAGCTTTAGAAAAGCTAATGCGGACGCCCTTTGAGAGTTCATGGATACAATACTCGCATGCGGATCTCCGCTTAAGCGAGTTCATGTTGAGTTCCGTCCAATTCCACAGTTCGTCTCCTCCGATCTCCAAAACGCTTTACGCACGGTGAAGTATCCTTGGGACTGGTTGGACGAATTGGCACGCGATTTCGAGCCGCTTGGGGTGATTCTCACATACCCACAGCCGCCTTGTGTTACAAGGGAGGCATTTGCGGGCTTGGTACATTTGCAAAAGATTTATGAGATTTAAGGTTGAGAAGCCATCGCGATTCGAACACCGTTTGAAGAGCTTCATAGAGCTTTTGGCAATCCAAAAAGGGTTCGGATCTATTCTTTTGACCTGCTCGAACCCTCAGGCTACCTCAGACGGTAGTAGAGAGGTGTACACAGACAGGCTTTGTCACTACTTTCGAAGCACCACAAGCGGCGTTGGAAAGGGTTAAGGAAATTTTAGTCTGAGTACTGTATCTGCAATATAGCAGCCCAGCCATAGCGATATGCGGAGCATGGGAAAGGTGGCACAATAGCTCTCATGTGTGCACCTGTTTGCCACTGCTTGAGTTGTCTCAATGTATTTTCAGGAAGATAAAAGCTCTTCGCCTTGGGCTATGTGGAAACTTGTTGAAGCACTTCTTGTAGTGACAGACAGGTGTACACATGGGCAGAGTACTTGATGATTGTGCCACTTTTTTCATGCCCAGAGTGAGCGACAAGCTATAAGACTGTGCACACTCGTCTGCCGCTGCTAGGGTTGCCCCCATAGTCTCTCCAATATATAGGCGCAATGTCGAGTTTCTTGTAACAGGAACCTAAGGCCCTATTCTCTTGTCACTGTTTCTCTCGGCTTGCTAGCTTGACCCTCCCTTACTGACTCAGTTCCCAAATTCCACAAGTTGTTTCCCCAGCACTTTCACGCTCTCCTCCAACTCCGTCCACCCTTCCACTCCCATCCTCTTCAGCAGCTCTAACGCCCGCTGATTCGGCACCGTACAACGATCCGGCTCCTGTCCCTCGATATCCTCCGGAAACGAGCGGTCTGGAAACTGCTTCCTCGCAATCGAGAGGACCTGGTTCCAAGTGAATGGTTCCGCGAACGCGAAGAGGCGCTCGTCGGTAACGTCGTCGTAGATCAAAGCGGCGATGTGGATGAGGGCGTCGTCGACGGGGTCGATATACCATTCTGTGTAGGATTAAGAGTCGAATAATTAAGATGAGAAGTTAGGAGGGTACGCACGAGGCTGCATTACTTTCGCGTAAACTTTCAGCGTTTCAGGGTCGAAGAGCAGGACCCGGACCCATGTTGCTATACTCGGGAAGCCTTGCTTGTCTGGACGGAGCACTTCGCCGATGTTGCAGTTTGGCAGCTGTGTCACAATGTCAGCGTATCAGTACTATACAGTGCCAGGCCGTGGGTCTGAGCACACGGATCTACCATTGCCCGAGTGCGACTTTGCAAGCTAGATACGGCTGTCAGGAGCAGCCCCGTTATCAGGCAGTCGGTCCGTCAAGAAGCAGATCAGACTCTGCTGCCTGAAACTTGACATTACGCTTAGAGATTCCAAACCGTATTGGGTAACCCCAAGCAGTGGTAAACGCGTGTGAACAATTATGTGGCCTATCGCTGTAGCCTCATCACACTCTCGATGAAACGAAAACATGTTTGAAGGAACTTACAACAGAGTTGAACGCATAATGCGGTTTATTCTCCCGCAACCACGCCCAAACATCCTTTTCTGCTTGTGCTTTACTCCCGCCATAGATATACAACCCATGCATCTCTGGCGGCTCATCCGACGGGAACTGCCACGCCTTTGCGATCGCCTCCTCGTTGAAGGATGTTGCATCAATCGAAAACTCAACACCCGGCCTCGCCATCGTAGCCGCAATCGAGGAAGACGTGTAAACCACTCTCTTCACACCAGGCTCCTTAGTAGCAGATTTAAGCGCATTCAACGTCCCAGCTGAGGCAACAGGAATGGTTTCCTCGGGGGTCTTGCCAGAGAGGGGGGAGGCGGTGTGGATGAAGCCGTCGACGCCTTTCACCGCTTCGTCGTAGCAGCCCTCCACGGTAATGTCGGGAACAGCAATTAGAGAGATTTTGGCACCCTTGTGGCGTTGGCTGAAGAACTCAGTCAGCCAGGAGCTTTTTTGGACATCCCGCACTGCGCCGCGTACGTGGTAGCCGTGGGCGAGGAGTTGGTCGGCGATGTGACTGCCTATCATGCCGTTGACGCCTGTTACGAGGATGAGGGAGCCTGGCGGGAGGGCGAGGGAAGGCATGTTGGCGATGTGTGAGGGCGGATTTCGTATAGATGGGTTGTGAAAGAGAGTGAGACGACACAATTGAAGAAAAACCGCGGCGTCCTTCTGCAAAAGTAGATAAATACACAAGAAGTTGGTATTCAATTGATGGTTATGTGGACTGGGTATGAGACTCGAGCGAGTTGATGTAGTTGGGAAAAATCTGATTGGAACCTGGGAATCGGCGCGCTATTATATTCCCAAGCGACAAGGGAATACATCATGCAGCATTGCAGGATTCGCACTAGGCTGAAAGGGGCTAGACTTGGATAACGTAGTACAAAACGGGCATACATTTGCAAGAATATATGTCCAGGGTCATCGACCGTGTCATGGTTGGAGACGGCCTGATACGGAACCGGCAGTGCGGATTGAAGCAAGATTAGACTGCCCTTTCTCCAATTGAAAGTGATAGTTCAGAATACGCCTAGATTGACGAAAGCTCGACGGGTCGTTTCAGAGAGAAATCGGATGATACTTGCTATGCGAGATGGGCGGCGGGAATGCAGATACCTGTGTGGGGCTGCATCTTGTCAGAAGAAATACTCCTAGCCTCATCGTTCAAGATAGAGACAAAAATGGGGAAGGCAATGGTGCTGACAGGCAATGAGAAGATTTTGTGCAGCTATGAAATGTTGTTCTACTAACACAACGAGTACTGATCTGCTACCCTTTTCTTTAATCGTTGATATACTCCCGGATATTGCTAAGGTAAAGCCACTGGGGGCGGAATCTGAGTTGTCGAGGGTACTAGTTCGTTGGGGTGAAATCGCTCATAATGAGATGCTAGATCTGTGTGGCTCGAGAAAAGCTGATTCGGATACATTTCGAGTCTCTGTAACTGAGTTCTGGAAGGTCTCCGGTTGAATGATACGAAAAGTCGCGACGTGTTAAACGCCATCCCGGTGCATCAAAACATGCCAAGCAGTAATATCCTGCTGTGGTTTGATTGTTGTCCTTTCGATCAACGCATGGGATTGTCACTGCACTCATGAAACAAAGGTATTGAGGAGAGTCCGTGAAATCAAGATCATAATCAGAGATGCTGTCTTGATCGATTAGGGGACGGCAGGAACTCCTAATGATGATAGGGTTGTGAGCACCTTTGAGCGTTGTACGATAGGAATGCGGCCACTGAGGTATTCTTCATTCCAAAAATACTTCAGGGGAGTGATAAAAGGCGGGGTAGCGTTGAAGTTTCTTCATCGGTGAGAATGTCTTGGGACCTAAGGCCGTACTCTACCATAGGAAGGTATTCGACTTCTGTTTCGAGGCAGTGGAACCACAGCTGCTCACAAGTAAGTAGGTACAGCATGATTTCAAATCTTCTACCACAAGAACCGCAATTGTTCGAGTACAATTGAAGCATAATCTCTCGTACGGTCACATGCTTTGCCACGCCAGTACTCAGATACGCTCGAAGAGTCTGAAGGGCATAATTGAAGACTGTTTTGTACTGCGGCATCTCATCAATGGCTCTTTGGGTCTGTTGGTGAACTCTTCGAAAATTGGTCAACGTCTGAAGATTGAGATGTCCAAGAATTTCCTAGCAGAGCTCGATTGGTATCTGAGCAGCTATGCGATTTGCGGTAGATTCTTTGTACTGATGTTTCCTATTGTGTAGAGGGCACTACTTTGCAAGATCTTCGATGTTGATCCCAAGATCAATAAAGCTCCGAGCGGTAGAGCTATCCCCAGGGCTGCGGGAAGAGCTATACGATCGACTAATGGGAATGCAGTCGTTCTGAAGCACTGGTGGTCACCAATGAACTCTAACAATGGAAGCTTGGGAATGGTGGGATATGCTGAATCTTTACGCAACTGTGTGTAGGTCGGCTAGTAGTGTAAGTACGTGAAGAATATAGAAAGGCCCTATGATTGAAAGACACAATCGAGGATTGGGACAGTTGAAGGTACGTAGAGGAAGAGGTCGGGGGAAATCTGAATGCAGCAGAAGTCGATAGTCTCCTATTCCCCCCTATTCGGCAACGGAACAACTCGAAAACCGAGCTCTCTCGAATCCAACCCAGTATTAAACCCAGTCCAACGCTCCGTCATGCGTTGCACATGCTCCTTTCTTTCTAAAACCTCCTCTATACACTCCTTTTCCTACCCAATCGCTCCCTCCGCCCCAAAATGGCTCGACAACGCCAACAACGCGCCCAAAAACCCCCTCCGACCAAAGCCTACAAAACGAAACTCGCTCCAATCCCCGAACCTTTCGTCCCCGCGCCGCCAGAGCTAGAAGATTTTCTTGCCACTCTCCCCAAGAAATCCGTCTACATCACACACATAGACCGGCATCCGGCATACTTCAAACGCAACATATTCACAGTTCCGGTACTACTCAACCTCGTAATCGCGGGATTGCTGCTCTGGCGCGCATGGGCGATAATACCAGTATATTGGGGCGTCATACTCTCGATGCTTGGCAACCCGAACGAATACACCATCTACGTAGCAGAATCAACGAAGTGGAAGCTCGTGACGCAGATTGCTTGGCGAGCTGCGAGTTTCCTTCTAGATTGGGTGCTTGTGGTAGTTGTGGCGCCGTGGCCATACACCTTCTTTTATGAAGGGGAGGAGACGCCGGTGAGCTGGCGGTGGAAGGTTGGGTTTCGGGATGCGGAGGTATATGTGCGGGTCAGTAGGGGCTGGGGGCGGGCGGATCTACTGGGTGCGGCGAAGGATGGAGGGAGTGGGAAGAGAGGAGGTGAGAGTCCGTTCTTCAAGGTGCGGATCCTGCCAGCGATAGAGAGGAACCGGGTACAGGGCAAGACGGGGTATTTGCTCATGGACAAGGATTGGGATCTTGAGTTTGCGGCTATGGTGGATGCGACAAAGTTACTCGATCTAGGGGAGTTGAAGGAAGAGTTTCTGGAGAAGAGCGTGTTTGTGTGGTGTGGAGAAGAGGAGGGAGAGGGTCAATGGGTTGTCTGGAATTGCTACAAGTTAGACGAGGGTTCGGAGACAGAGGGCAGGAAGCGAATCGTGCAATTCAAGGACACGCTCATGGCGCTTGGGAAGGAGAACCTCTTCTTCCGCTGGATCGAGCTCATCCAGTATGAGAGCAGCCAGCCTGGTGGTTTCACTCCTGAACGGCAGGTTCGGGCCGCCGAGAAAGCAAAACAGATGTTCGAGGAGCAAGGTGTGGATTGGGACGAGTTTATCACAGCCTCCGGTGGACTAGACAACCTGCCCGGAATGGAACTACAAAAGTGATTGAAAAGTATCTATCATTTCGGTTATTCTCGAGTCACCATGCGGTCGTGATTCAGGTCTTTCAAGATGACTGCGAAACCAGCCTATTTCCAAAGCCCTACACATCATATCCTACACATCAAATCATACAAGTCCTGCCTTCATTTTCGTCCAGATGTCCGTGTGCAAGTGTAAGTTGCCCATCATATGCTCGTGAAGGAGGAATCCAGTGGTATACCAAAACGCCAGTCCAATGCTTCCAAGACCGCAACTCACACCTTTCCCCTCAAGCCTTCAACTTATCAAACCGCCCCTCGCAATCTTGCCGACACTCCGTTGGATACCTCGGGTCATAATACTCGTACCCGAAGTTATCATTCTCGCTCGCATTGCCGTCCTCCTCCATCTCCACATCGCCCATCTTCTCACGGCTCTCTCTAGCAACCATGGCGTTCATGTCGTCCCCATCGATGTTATAGACTAGCTTCCTCGCTACATCTTCGTTGCGCTCGACCTCGGCCTCGGGGCGCTTCTTGAGTGCGTTCTTGTCATGCGTGTCATTTCTCGCCTCAGATTGCTTTGCCGGAAGCTGGATCTTCGTGAACCCCGCCATCGGCGCATCCTTATCCGCAATCTTCACATTCTCCATCTTCTCCTTTTCGGCCTCGGCCTGCTTCGCTGGATCCTGGATCTTGAACCCCGTGAATCCCACTCCCACCGTCGGTGCATCCCTATCCGCAATCTTTACATCCTCCATCTCGCTCTTCTCAGCCTCAGCCTGCTTCGCCAGATCCTGGATCTTCGTGAAGCCGCTCCCAGTGCTTGTAACGATAATGGGCTTCACCTTTGCCAGAAGTCGAGCCTGTTGCTTCTTTGCCTTGCGCTCAGCGATTTCTGCTTTCTCAGCCGCTCGGGGGTCTCTATTTTTCTTCAAGTCGGCGCGGCGCACGTTGTGGGAGTGGTCGTAGGAGCTGAGATGGTTTTCGTAGTCATTCTGGTACGTGTAGCCTTTGTTGCAGAGGTCACAGTGGAAAGTGGGGTTTGTGGGGGGTCGGTAGCCAGGCTAGGTGAAGTTAGTATGAGATATCTCGAATGAGCAAGGCGACGTTACTGCAGGCATGTTGGCGGTTTTGAGAGAGAAGCCGATATGTCGAGTTGATGGGTGTATGATCAGGTGAGATGACTAGAAGGCGTGTAGACGGTTGAGCCTTGAGAGAGGAACAGTGATTAGCATCGATCAAGTACCTCGAACCATCAAGAGCACGGCGACGGCGAGGCTTTGAATTGGGCGGTTGGTGATAGGTGCTTGGTGTTGAGGATCGACGACAAAATGCAGGGCGGCGGGCCTCGGCCAAACTTCCACCGAGACGTCACAGATCTTGAACCTTGGTCTCAACCCCAAGCCGCTATCACCAACTTTCGCGGACCCCCGACAGCACGGAAAATGGAGGACCAGGAGAGCCTCTTGGGCCTGACAGAAGTCGAGCCATCCCCCGTAGAGGAGACGCCTGTAGAATACTCAAAGGATGGATATTTCCCTTCGTCAAGCTCACCCTCGCCGCCACCAGGATACTCCCGCACCTCAACCCTGGGATTAGGGAATCATGGGCCTGCATATTACCGTAAGAACTTCCTCTATATACTTCTGAAATCCCTTCTTCGTTTTCTACAGTCTTGTTACCCACTAACACGTCTCAGTAACCCGCATCCAACGCTACTCCTCCTACACCTTCACAGCCTTCGCCTCCCTCCACATCGTCAACACCTCCTTAATCCCCCTTGTGACACGCTCGGTACCCACCAGCGAACCCTACCTCCTCCTCACCCGGCCAGCCTATCAATCCGCCCTCATGGAACCCTTCCTCGTCGTCCTCCCCCTCTTCACCCACGTTGCTTCAGGAATCGCGCTGCGCCTCTACCGAAGACGAATCGCGCTTCGACGATACGGCGCCGAGTCCCAATCCGACCGGAAGCACATCCCATGGCCTCCCATCAGCGGAACCTCGAAGCTCGGATACGCCCTCGTGCCGCTACTTGGCTTCCACATGCTCGCGGCGCGCGGCCTACCGATGTACCTGCACGGGGACAGCGCGCTGGTGAACCTGTCGTACATAAGCCATGGCTTCGCGCTACATCCTGTGGTCTCGAGCGCTGGGTTCACGGCGCTGCTTGCGGTCGGCACGTGGCACGTGGTGTGGGGTTGGGCGCGGTGGTTGGGGCTCGCGCCACGGCATGGACAGAGCAGTGGGGCGGAGCAGGAGCTGGTGAAGAAGAGGCGATGGTATCAGGTCAATGGGCTTGCGGCTGCGGTGGCGGGATTGTGGATGGCGGGGGGATTGGGGGTTGTGGGGAGGGCGGGGAAGGTCGCGGGCTGGGTAGGTAGGGAGTATGACGAATTATATAGAGCGTTGCCGATTCTGGGGAGGTGGGCGTAGGAGGGCGTAGGAGGGCGAGGAACGGGACGGTCGTGGAGAGAAGAGGTGCTGGATGTAGCCAGCAAGTACCTTTGTAATTCTACTTTTCCGACTTGGCTTATTTGATACCAATTGGGCTTTGCTACTACTGGAAGCTAGAATAGAAAGGTTTGCCATTTATACTTCTCCTTGTTTGCAACGGATAGTAGGGTAAGAGCTTTGTTTATTGTACGGAGCGTATGATGTTGCAATGCGACTGGCGTCTCTTACTATTTTATATTCTATCATGTCCAACCTTCTCTGATTATCTAATGCTAAAAAGAATACAAAAATAGTAGCAAGCACGTACACGCAATAGTAAGTAAGACCTTCTGTTCTATTTGCATCCAGACCGGAAATTAAAAGAGTAATAAATAAAAAGAATATCTGAGGAGCAAAACACCACCCTCTTTCGAGGGTGTAGCCACCTCGGAGAGGTTTCTCTTCCGCCCGCCCGCAGTATTTCAGTCCGTCATCTTAACCGGCCACTCTCAGCCTCACGCACCAACTGCATACGTCCTCTTTACCAGGCTTCCAAGCCTCTCTACGAACCAGGCCGCCCGAAGTCAACTCGACTTTTTAACACCCGAAAGGTCGAATCGAGAATCGAACTCAAGACCCAGGGGTGAGGTTGTCGACGGTAGTGAAACGCTACCTCGGGAGGTATAATGCCTGCGATCCGGCCGCGGGCTTACACACGATGTGGCCGACCAACTGAGCTGCTGGGCAATTAGTAGATGGAGGGGTCTGCAATTTACGCGGAATATATAGATCGGTTGAGGAGTCACGCTCACAGGTAAATAAACATGACGTAGGGAACTCACCTCACCCAGCGGCCACCTCTTGCCTGGTCAATCTCATTATTATTTTCATTTCACCACTGGATTCGGGGTTCCTACAGTCATTACCGTCATCTCTTTTCACAATTTGAGGGTTTCTTCAGGGGAAAGTCATTCTCATTTGAGGATAGCTAGGGCCAGCAATCACGCCAGAATCTCTAGCAGTGATCGGATGCGTCTCCGCCGGCATCACAGCTCAGCGCACCATCATAGGACGCCTATTCAAGGGCGAGGCAAGCGAAATATCTCGTCGCGGTGCACTTCACTTTTACTAGGAGGGGAATAGGATCTCACTTACCAAGTGCCATCGCCACCACAGAAGCACTCCACGCCGCAGAAGGCGCACGGCCACGCATTGCGCAGCACGGCAGCTGAGATCTTTGTTGGCAGGGCGGGCTCTTTCTGGTCTTTCAACCCAGCGCCCCCATTGTCGGCCGTGGAGCTATCGAGAAGCTCATGGATCGAGGTGATGAGGTCGATGTGTTGCTGGATGGAAGCTGGGTCGGAATCCCAATCTTTCTCTGGCGGCGTCGATGTGTTGCGAGGAGTCGGGCGGTCGAATACCACAGGAACCCACGAACTATCTGGATCCGGAGACGCGAAGTTAGCAGTATAAGGCGAAGGATAGCGGCCAAACAGGCTCGGGTCACGATAGAGAGGAGCCGCCACTGATGGACCCAGGTCAGGCCGAACGTCAATCGGCGCTCGAGGATATTTCACCCGGTTGTGAACTACAAAATCTGGCGCCTCGGCATTCAGCTTGGTGCTGATTCCTAGGTCAGCCTTGTGACCTGGGCCAGTCGCGCTCACGCTCGACGCGGGAGTCATCTTGACACTAGCGCTTCCCTCGCTCGAGGTTGGCGCTTCGCTGGCCAACCTGCTCTTCTCCTTCTCTGCAGAGCCAGGGCTTCCTGCGGGATCTTGGAGCTCTTTAGGTTTCTCGAGCCCAGCGACTACAGATGCAAACGACTCTAGAATGTCGAGCGCGCTGCATATGACGCTCATCATCATCTCAAGTGGCGGCTTTGGGGACCTACCGCTCAGGTATTGCTCTGTCAAGTCTGCGAAGGATTGGACTGCATCAGCCATGTGCTGCCGAGCTTCTTCATGCTCTGGAGTCCTAGGAGCGGCAGTGGCTGCCGCGTAGCGGGATGACAGGCCGTAGCCATGAGCAATGAAGATTGAGCTGAGGTGCGGTAGGGAAAGGAGATAGGGATCTCCGGAGTCTCCTTCGTTGGGCAGGTCTTTACGAGAGCAGGACTCGCAAGGAAGCCTAGAGATCGTGTGATGGGCGATCCGTGGATTGCCCTTCTTGATCTGTTCGCCCGCCGTGGTGTCATCGGGGGTCAGCCGGTGATGACCGCAGCTGAAGAAGGTTAGTTCTGATGGCATGGCCTGGAGCAACGGTGAGGACTTGGTACCTGCTATGTTGTTGGTACTGGGGGGTGGGGGCTTTGTGTAAGTGCTGAAGGGGATGAAGGTAGAGAAATGTGGTTATGGAAAAGGGAAGTGGAACTGGGGTGGACTTCCACATTCTCGAGATATGAAGAGCATATATATGAGATCATTCACTCTTCACAACGTGACATATTAGTACATTGTGAATTCTCATATCAAATACGAAGAGTAGTACGAAGACATTGTGGAGGTCCCTGTACTCACGTGTGGGGTTAGAACGCGGATTGAATGAACAAACGCATTATAAAGACACCATGCTATGTGTGCACTGGGCACTATTACCTACTGTCGCTCTTGGTCACTATCCGGATTTGCCTGATCACGCAGCCGGTGCGAAGTACTGAAGAGGTCTTGAAAGCCAGCTCAAATTTTGCTGTACCACGCTTTGTATGCTATCCTGATTTCTGAGGACCTATCGAACTACCCAAGTAGTGGTAGGGAGTATACAGACTGGATTTTGACTGAAGGTGTGTAGCGAAGTAAGATAGAGAAGATCCAAAGAGAGTGCAGGATCTAATACCACCATGCTAATAAGACTAACATTGCATGCTATCAGAGCCATCGCCTTCACCGGACCAGGATACTGTTGAACCTGTTTGGTCCACCCATTCGATAAGAGCGCCAATAGAAAACATTATGGTGGTATCCAATGGGGCTTGTGGGATTAAGTGTGTTGAATTTTGATTAAGCAGAAACGTGTGCAGCGAGATTTTGCCTGACATGTCAACATGATCTTCAAGAAAAATTCCCGATTTGATACCAGTTCCAGAGTCAAAAAGAGTCTAGTATATAGTGCCAACCGTATCGCAGAGCGCCTTAATATCAGTAGCCTTGATATTCTTCATCAAGTCTGCGATGTCGATGACTTCTGGGTGATGAGTTCCGTGGCGTACAAATGTCCGACCCGATATTCGTCGACGCAGAATCGTGTCCAGATGACCCCAGAAACGCCTTGAAATAACATGGTGGGTCTTTGAAGATCCGGCCCATTCATCCTCTGTCCTGGATTTATAACGTAGTCTTTCAGGATATGAAGAGAATCCCAAGCCATAATAATCCCGGATCTCGAGGCAGGGGACCTCGAAGAAGGTCGTCTTTCGCCCGCGAGGTAATGGAAGATAGTCCATTCCCTGTATGGTGGGAACAGCAAACCTAAATAGATGGTGTTGTTCTGCGGCCGTTGGGCATGAAGACAATACAGTACCAGGACAAAAGTCTGTGTACACCGAGGTGTTACCGTCCGAAGTCTTCCGATGTATTAAGAGCCTGAACGTCGTGTAAGCGAGTCATTATGAAGGGTGTGTAAACTAGACAGGCTACCTCAGACGATATCATCTGCTAGTACTCACAAAAGACACTGACGCGAGACTTACTTTGGAGTATTGAACGTGTAGGCAACTACCTGATCAACGGCAACGGAGTGGAAGGAAACCGATGTCCCGATAGTGTAAGCTTCTAGTGCGTCCAAAGTTATCTTGTATATGCACCAGCTTTCCATTGCGGGCCAGAAAATACTTAGATTTGCGTAGATGCTTGTCGACAAGCTCTTCACCCTTCCGGCTTCTACCAATCAAACAGTGTGGTAGCAACTGATAAAGAGCCGGCGCTCTACATGTTTTGAGGAATACCAAATTTCTACACGATGCTGCCGCTGAGAGGTCTCGCAAAATGGGCACCTTTCAAGATCGACGCGTTAGGCTTAGTGACACTGCTAGGCGTTCGTGAAGTCGACCAGGCTATCGGAAAGCTCACATACCATCGATATCTGGAGTTCTTGCCGCTTCTAGGGGCACATGTTGTGGCTGGTAACGCCTACCTAAAGCCGATACGCGGGTTCGAGCTGTACAACCTAACAGACGAAATCAAAGCGACAGACGCTAGCGGCTGGTTTGCAAGGTGGATTCTTGGGCACTCACGCAGAGAGGTGCAGAAAGCTAGAACGGTAATCCGCATAACAGATGAGGAGTCAAAGAAAGAGAAGCCAGGATGGGTTAATCGATCCAGTGTCATGGGAGCCTTCGTGCTTTGCGTACTGGTAGTGCTTCCGGCACTTATAGGTGATTGGTGGGGTCTGTCAAACGGTATTTTCATTGCGACCTCAATCGTAGTTCGGTGGTTTCTTCTTCAACAAGTACGATCCGTGCTTGACCAGATAGTGAAAAATCACGAAGGACTTCAGGCGAATAGAAGAATCCAGGAGATCGACGACATGAAGGAGAGAAATGGGCAGAAAGTAAAGGTTCTCATGGTTCTCCCAACGGGCTCTGCTGTTACGATCTGCGCCACTCGCGGCATCATACTAGCGTTGCTGACATCGCCGTCTGTGTTTCGCAAGAAACCAGAGGAGAACGACGTCCAGTTCGAGCAGCGGGAGGAGCACTAGCAGCGCTAGCAACTTGCCGTCCGATGCATTGGTTGGGCTGCCTTTGTCGGCAATGCGTTGACGCTTGGATCGCCCAGTCTCTTTTACCAGATGATCTGTATCGTCATACAGGCTGTCGCCACGATGCTCTATACTTGGGGTCATTGTGAAGAGCGGTTCGAAATCGGTAGCCGGCTGAAGCTGGAGATAGACAAGGAACCCCCAAGTATCATTGAAGATAACCGGCATACGGCTTATGCGCGACTCAATCTTTCAGAGACCGAAGAGAATTGCATGGTGACATGGGCCCTGGCATCACAGAGAGGGAATGGAGGCTGGTGGCTTAAGTACTTTAAGAGGAAACACTTTCTATTTCCCGATGCCCAAGACGATGGCTCGAAGTCTGCGGAAGGAGGCGCTGGAATAGGCCCGCATGGATCATGACTGGCTTCTATGGACAAGCAAGACGGAAAGACACATCAATGATGGAAAACGACAGGCGCGAGCTCGAGGTTCATGAAGCGTTTTGACTAGATTAATGTAAATATGGGGCCATAGTTTGTGTGTCTGTCGTCAAAGGTATAGAATGCAAAAAAAGTCCAATCACTCGCCTGGGGTATCAGCCACGAGCCTGCTTCTTTGAACCTGAAATTTCTATCGAGAGCTTGTGATATTTTACTCACAACCTCAACCCAGCCCTCTGCCACGACCTCTCAAACCTCGCCCGATACCACTCCCCGCTCTCCCAGCTGAACTTGCTCCTCTAGGTAACCCTCTACCGCCTTGTCCACCCACACCCACATACCCACTTGGTCCCGTCGACGAGCTCCCTCTCGTACCTCTTGTACCCCTTCCTCTACCCCGCCCTGGAGTTCTTGAAGAGGCTGCCTCCCTCCTCCGCTCCTCCTCGGCTACCCTGCGCGCTGCAGCTTCCTTCCTCGCTTGTTCCTCAGCTTCGCGTCGTGCAGCGGCCTGTTGCTTCTGAATCTCTTCGTTCTCAATATCGGCTAGATCTTGAGTGGCACCCTGCCAGTTCGGGGAGAGGATGAGTCGTTGATTGTGTTCGGTTTGGGAGAGGATGCGGGTCCAAGTTTGTAGTAGGGTCGAGGCGTTTTGAACAGTGCGAGAGACGGTCTGTTGATCAAGTTAGTGCAAAGGATATCGAATATGATTCCTTCATCCTCATATTGCACGGATCTTGCTTCACGTACATCCATATTGCTTTTCGCCTTTTCTAAGCTCTCAACAACACCCTCTATGACTTTGTTGACACTGCGCACACTCTCTAGCTCTTTCCGCAGGGCCGCTTCTCGGGCCTCTTCTGTGGTGTATCGGGACTCTGCTGGACGCGTTTTTGGGGCCGCAGGAGCTTCTTCGGACGCGATCATCGCTTTGGCATCTTTTGATTTCCCTTTGCGCGTGGCGGGGGTGTCGAATAACGCGTCGTCGGAGTCTGAGAGGGTCAAGTCGTCGAGACTGGGGTGGTCCATGGTGGGGAATGTTCTCGGAGTGCGTGCTATTGACAGACTGAGACAGTCGCGACCAGAAAGGCGTCAATTCGGCGTGTTTCGTTGTTTGCTTGATGAAGGAGCTGTTCCCCGCTTGTGTTGACGTGGGGGTTGTGATTCTTCGAGTGAATTGGATCGTGCGTGATGCTGTTGACCCCGTTGCCAAGCCCCAACCTCGTTCCTTCCCAGCCTCTCCCGACGAGAAGCAGCCCTATTCCATCTCCCCCCTCCGACGCCCACGACCACCATCTCTGCCTCTCCCTAAATTCTACATTTCGTTTGGAGTGCTGTCAGTGCGAATTAACCGTGCATTGCTGTCCATTTCACTCTCTGTTAATCTTGCCATCGACAACAAGCTACCTTTGCACCTACATCGTCATATTTATCGAACCACACCACGCTTCCGCTCTCACGCTCCTTCTCTGCGCCCTCGTTTAGACGAGAAGGAACCTCGCTTCTCACTTCTCACGATGGCCACCACCCCTCCTCGACGATCCCGCGTCCACACGCCGCCAACACCTCTCCACGGCGCGCGCTACGACGCCTATGAGCCCTATTCTCCCCGCCGTTCTACCCGCGTTGCTGCTCAACGCAAGCCATTCCTAAGCAGCAACTCTACGCCGCCGAAAACGCATCGTTCCGTGCGCGCATCGACGCCGACCGGCAGCCGGAAGCAAACAGCGGGCACGTCCAGCCAGACCTTTTCTCCGCCGTCTTCACCCTCCTCGCCAAGTGTCCATTCTGCGCCAAAGAGTCCGCGCTCTGTACCCCGCCGACGCGTCAACAACGGCCTTCGTAAACACCAAGGTCTCCATTTTTCTGATTCAGACGACATGCCTGCAGGAGACGCATCGACAACAAGCCATCTCTCCGTCCTAGACTCACGCGGCATGCTACCTACTCCCGTGAAAACACCGCGCAAGCGCAACCTTCAGAACTCCGCCATCGCTTCTACGGCTCGTGTTTTGTTTCCCAGCCGCCCAGCCACCATCGAGGACGCCATGCCGACGCCGCGAAAGAGCCGGAAGGGCAAAAAGAACGCGTTCACGTTGCAGTCATTTGCGGAGGGCGACGATGAGGACGAGGAGAAGATCGAGATCTATACCGACACGAAGGAGCGGATTCCCAGCCTGGATCCGGACGAAGACAACCCATTCATCACGCGCAGCAAGAACGGGAAGACCAAGGCAAGCGCTAGCATTGCAGCACCGGAGCCGAAGAGGCGGAAGATTAGTCCTAGTGAAGAAGAGCGTGTGAGGAAGATGGAAGAGAAGGCGCGAAATAACGAGGGCATGATCTACGTATTGTAAGTTGACCCACAGCTACCACCTACTTGAAAATATCTAACGCCCAACAGCCGCGGCCGCAAACTGTTCCGCAAATTCGATGACGCCTCCGCCTCCTCCGGGAGCGACGATGACACTAATCTCGCCCCTACTACCGCTGTCCGCCGTCAAGTCGGTGCAGCCGCTAGCCGTCCCTTCACCCGCTCAACCATCCAACCGCGCCTGCTCTTCCCGAATGAAGAGCAACGCCGTGAGCGCGAAGCCGCTCAACTCGCAGAGGAAGAGGCGACAACCGACATTGAAGTTCCGGTTCCCATCCCGAGCTCCACCCGCAAAGGCAAAGGCCGTGTCAACAACGAAGCCAGTACGCCCGTGAAATCCCAATTCTCTCCCGCAACGCCGCCCTCCACCGGACGCGCGCGGCGGACTCGCCAAACGGATGCTGTAGTTGACGAGCCGGAGGAGCACATGGAGCTTGACGTCCAGAGCGAGGAAGAGATACGGACGCCGGTGCTGCCACAGCAGAAGGCCAAGGGCAAGAAGACGAGTCCGTTCGATTCCTGGCAGCGTGTCAAACCCACTGCGAGGGCTGTGAGTGGACGAGGTGCGAAGAGAGAAGGTGATGTCTTGGAGGGAACTGGAAAGAGAGTCCGAAATGGAGCTAGCGGTATCTGAGATGTCTTGGAGCTGGTAGGAGCTAGTAGGATGATGATTAATGGGTAAAGATGCTGGGACGAGTGGATTGGGACCGCGGGATGCGAGGAACGGGATGCATTCATGATTGTAACGACCTTTTCTGCCGTTAGGGCTGCATGGTGTTGGATACGGTTCTTGCTTTTGGTTAAAGGCTGAGACTACGGTATCAGTAGTTGGAAGCTCAAGCCTGGTTTTACAGGCAAGCACTGTCCTTTCGGTCCTCCGGCATATTGGAAAAGGTTTTCATAGCACAGACGGCGGATAATTCTTCGAAGCGGCAAGCCCAAAATTACATAGTTGTAGTGAATAGATCTTATATCTCCACGTGTGCCGCCGATGCAGATGTGACGCCTGAACGCTTTCTGCCCGCCCAATCCAATTCCCAAGGTAATCCAAAATTCAACTACCCAAACGCCTCATACATAATCCAACCAACAAACAACTCCCTGGTCCTATACACCCAGATTCACTTCTTCACCGCCGGCTTCGCGGTAAAGAAGCTACTCAACTTCTTCATCCCGCTCGTATCCGCCTTCCGCAGCTGCTTCAACCCCCGACTCTCGGACTTTTTCCTTTTCTCGTCCTCCTCCTTCTTCCGCCGCTTCTCCGCCCGGATCTCGGCCTGCTCGTCTGCGTCCTCGTCGAAGGCGCGCTTGCGGCTGATGTTGTCGGATACGGACCTCAGCGCGGCGGATTTCTGCCGTAGGGAAGAGAGGTGCGCGAGGTGGGTGGTTAAAGGGGTGAAGTCGATTGTTGGAGCTACGAGAGAGGCGTTGATAGCCGTGTGAAGCGTAGGCGGGACTAGGGAGAGGAGGAGGGAGAGGGCGGTGCGGAGACGGAGGAGGTGGGGGATGCCTTCTGGTGCCGATATTGCTGGCGGTTGGAGGGAGGTGGTGGATGTCGCTTCTGTAGTCTCTGATTTGACTGTGGTTTGCGAGTCTCCAGTAGGTGTTGTGGCGGTGGTGGTTTGGGACTGCAAGTCTACGGCCTCGCTGCTCTCGAACACACTGATCCCGCTGTCTTCGCGCGGGATGTCTAAGATAGGCACGTCGAGAGCGCTCCGGACGAACTTCTCTTCCATGGATGCGGGTAGGCCGTTGGCGGCCATTCGTTCTGCTTTTTGGAGGAGGATGGAGACGAGTCTGGGGTACGAGAGGCGGTACATTTTCTCGTCGCCGGCGTCGACGATGTCGGCCACGGATTCCATGCGCTTTGCTATGCGTTCCTTGAGCTTGGGGGTGCGTAGGAGTTGTCTGAGGTGCGGAGAAGTTGCTGCGAGGGTGTCGAGGTGGTCGTCTAGGGAGAGGAAAAGCTGTTTCTGATGTTCTTTTGGGGTCGACTTGGGCGCAAGAGCGGGGAGGAGAAGGAAGAGTATATCGAGTGGTGTGGCTATGAAGAGATCTGCGGACTTGGTGATGTAGCCTTTATCCACTGACGCGGTGTCCTCTTTCGCAGCCTCCGTGTCCGCCTCTTTACCACAAGTTCCCCCATTTTCAATTACGTTGCTCTTGCTATCTATATCTGTCTTTTGTATCCGTGGTGGGGCAAGTAGCCAACTCCTTGGAGAGCTTCTCGGCGCCGCGATTTTGGTAAATTCATAGAATCCTTTTTCTGGACAGAAGTAGTAACGAGTTGGTGTCGCGGTCGCTGGGTGAGACAATGTGACAATTCGCGAATCTGGGGACGTGTCTTTCGGGAGGATAAATAGCCTAGGAGGATCTGCGGCGCTGGGAGGAAGTGCAGCGGGTGCAATGGTTTCGGGGGGAATGGTTTCTTTAGATACTTTTGCGGCTGGTTTTGAGCGTGTCCGAGCCATTTTGAAGGGCCAATGAAGTGATAATTTGTATTCAGCGTAGCTTCACAGTTATCAGTACTGTTATGGTCGGATTTGGGGGATAATTGTGTTGTTTGAAGGCTGATTGTGGGATATCAAAATGCAAGCAAGGTCGACGCGTCCGGGCGTGGAGGAAATCGCGTTCCCCGGCTTCGTTTCACATTTAGAAGGGACAAGGGTGACGACAACCCTGCAACGACAACATTCCACAGCGCAGTCAGACTTCAGCTGAGCGACCAGACGCGCCAATTCATTCATAGACGCTATTCACTGACAGTCTGGGGAGCAAACCGCTTACAATCTTCCCAATTCGGCGGGACATGGGACCAGCAGCCGTTGCGCCATCGACATCACTGGCGCGGGATCAACACCACACCTGTAGCACTACACGGCGATGATAATACGGGAATCCGCTATGTCGAAAGGTACCTTTACAATGCCTCCGTGTTGTCGCAGGCGTTTTGCTAATAACTTGTCTAGTCCCATCTGGAGAACCAAATTGGCCCCCCAAATCACCCTACGACGCCCTACTCAGCTCTCCCAGTGGCCGAAAGAAGCTGGAACAGCGCCGTGATCGCGATTCTCCCTCCCCATCGCCACTACGAAGGCCCTCTTCCACGAGACGACCAATGTCGAGGGGGCGAGTTTCATCAGATGACGAGGACGACGATGAGGAGACACTGGAGCTCAAACTCAAGGCAATCGAAGCACGATTGAAGCTCAAAAAACTAAAACAAGCACGAGCTAGGCGGGCGGAGAGTGAAGAGGGTGACAATGGCTCAAGGACGGGGTCGCGGGCAAATACGTCAACTTCAGCACCCATCAAGGTATCTGGGTTACGGGTACCTCGCGATATTCCACGTCCACAATCCGCTGTCCAGGTTCCAGGATCTCCTGTGCGGAACAGCAGAGCTCCAGACGTTCAAAAATCACCCGCGCGCGTGTTATTGGGGATCGACAAAGGATTGAGAGCTCACGATGTGTCCTTGAAGAGAGCATCAAGTTTCAACCACCGGACCGATGCTGCTCGTGATGCTACTGGATCATTATCGCGGGCGAATTCCCAACGAGGTCGGACTGAAGTTAGCACTCCTGCTCCACGGGGAAAGAGTTTCAGCGAGCGGATAGCGGAAAGCAGGTTGAATGACAAGGAGCGTCAGGACAAGCTCTCGAGAATTGAGAGCTCGCGAAGTCGTGGCTTCGGGGTCAGCGCGGATGATTTATATTCGTCTCAAGATCTACCAGGATCACGAACAATGTCGTCACTATCTTCTAGCAGCACCAGGACCGAAAGCCGTGCGATGGCCCCACCTGTCAATAATACTCAATATCTCCAAAAGAGCCGCTCCTTAGCCGCTATAGAGAAGTCCGCGACACCAAGAAGTGGATCAACACTCTCCTCCCGATCAGAAGGGTCTCACGCCACCACCACCACATTCTCCTCTAAATCCTCAGCTAGCAACACTCGCAACCCTAAGCCTCCTCCATCCACCGCAAACCCCTCTTCCGAACTTTCTAACGTCAATGAATCCATCGAACCTTCAATCTTCGAGACTTTCTCTGGCTTCCACCTCTCAAAACGTCTTATCCCGCACAACACTTTAACCCGTACCCTGGACGGCAAGTCCCTCTATAATCTCCCGAAACTTCTCAAAGAAGTCAAAGGCCCAGAATATGACACTCCAGATGTTGAATCCGACTATGTGGTGCTAGGCATCATCGCCTCGAAGTCATCTCCTTTAACGCCCAAGAACGCTCGCAAGATCAACGCTAGTGACAACGACCCAGACGATGCTGCAAATGGGCCAAGCAAGTTCATGGTACTGCACTTGACGGATCTGAAGTGGGAGATCGATTTGTTTCTTTTCGATACAGGCTTCTCCCAGTTCTGGAAGTTGAGCGTGGGGACCATCATTGCAGTGCTGAATCCGGAGATCATGCCGCCACGAAACCGTGCCACCGGACAGTTTTCACTCAAACTATCAAGCAGCGAAGACACTGTGCTGGAAATTGGCATGGCGCGGGACTTGGGATTCTGCAAGGCGATCAAAAAAGACGGCAAGGAGTGTCGGCAGTGGATCGATGGACGAAAGACAGAGTACTGTGATTTCCATGTCGAGCTGGCAATTGATAAGAGCAAAAGGGGTAGAATGGAGGTCAACACTATGACAGGTTTTGGAAAAGGAACGAGAGGGGGTGGTGGTAGCAGGGGCGGGCGTGGCGGGTCCGGTGGGAGGGGGGGGGGACAAGGCGGTAAAGACGATGGATTAGTGAGACAGGGGAGGTTTCATGATCGAAATCTCCACGAGACAGTCTATATTGCTCCTGGGTCGAGGAGTGCCGCGCAGTTACTAGACGAGGAAGATACGATCACCGGAGTGGGCAGGGCGGAGGCGCATCGGAAACGGCTCGCAGACCAGGAGAGGGAGAGGGAGTTAGCAAAGAGGCTAGGTGAGGCGGGGAATGGTATGGGCGCTGCTTATATGAAAGCGAGAGGTGTTGATAAGCAAGAACAGGAAGAGAAACGAGCGGAGGCCGAGAAGCAGAAGGGCGAGAGTCTCGGCGAAGAAACGTTGAGTCTGCTGGGTCGAAAAGCTGGAGACGTCACACTAAGTCCTGTGAAGCGTAAACGAAGCACGGGGTTCAGCAGCACCAACAAGACAAGTGAGCCGATGGGATGGGGCGGAGCTTTCCAACGAGGCTTACCTGTTCCGAAAAAGAAAGAGCGAGAGGAGAGGGAAGTCAGTCCAGCCAAAAAGAAAGCGAGGTTCATGCTCGAGAAGAAGGGTATCAGGGAGCCAGGACGGGATAGTCTTGGTGGAATGGACATTGGGCTGATAGCTGCTATGGACGAGGACGATGACGATGATGACGGCTTGGAGATTATTCCCAGCATGCGGTAAGCTTTGGGCGGCTTTGGCCTGGGTATGGTGTTTGGTACTGCATTGGTATAGGATATCCTCATGGGTTTATATGGAGCGACATTAGGCGAATCAGATCGCTTGACTGATATTGCCGGAGTTAAACCGGTTGTCAACTTTCACGGCTCAATTTTGACGTCGGTGATGGTGCTTGTCTATAGGCAACCTGCGTAGACCCTATCAAGAGAAATTAGCTTTCGTTGAAGAGCCTTTCGATGCTCACCTTTTCTTAGCTCCTCATCATCAGAACATCGACTGTCAGTGAACTTGTTCTTTCAAAGTCCTGATTTCTTCAAGCGGGTTTCCACGAGAACGGATCTTCGTCTAGGTGATCGCATTCTTCCTCTTCAATTTCCTGTCGCTTCTATACTAGTCTACCAGCTCTTGTTTCTACTTTCGAAGTTACTATGACGTTCATTTCCTGCGATCTAACTATCACACGACGTTTTTCGAATACACATGCTTCTCAATCTAATTGATATAGCACGAGGAAGACTCACGAGAGCCGATTTTACAAAAATTCTGCACTCCACTAATTCTCACCTACACTATCGTCATATCACGACATTTTCTCCGCTAAAATGGCATCCAAGCCTGAGCAGCCCTCCTTCTACGCTATAATTGCCTACGAAGACCCCTACGTCCAACCGCTCATCCTCTCTGCACTCAATAAACGCTTTCCCGATCAGTACAACCTCATTCCCTCCCTCTTGGATCTCCCTTCTACCACGCCGTCACCAGATAAAGCCCCGCAAAAGGATTCAGAACCCAACCTCCTGCAAATTCTCCCATACGAATCTCTCTTTTTGGACCACGCTCTCGCCCATCCAACCACATCCCTCATAAACGCCTACATTATCCGTAAAGCGCTGATCCGTAAGCACTACCTCGCCACCACCGTCGCGAACTGGATCGTCAAGAACCCCGACGGTGTACTGAAAACGAACGTCGTGCCCGGCGAGAGCTTCGAGGTCGATTACGTCGAGTTCCTAGACGAAGCAGTACTGGAATGCTGGGGCCTAAGGGAGAGCTGGGACCGGAACACCGCCAAAGAAACCTCCCGCGAGGAGCGAGTCTCAGGCAGCGACCCCCAAGAGCGCGAATGGTGGATCCTCAAACCCGGCCTCAGCGACCGCGGGCAGGGCATCCGCCTCTTCAGCTCCGAAGAAGAACTCACAGCGATCTTCGAGGAATGGGATCCCGACAGCGACAGCGACAGCGACGACGACAACGAGATCTCTCCCTCCCCCTCCCCCTCCGAGAACGAGAGCACCAGCCTCCCGCAACCCCCCAAGGAAGCGACGTCCTCAGACGACCGCATCATAACATCCCACCTCCGCCACTTCACCGCGCAGCCCTACATCCACCCGCCCCTCCTACTGCCCCCTCCCGGCGCACCCGCCGACGCGCCCCGCAAATTCCACATCCGCACCTACGTCCTTGCCTACGGCGCTCTGCGCGTGTTCGTCTACAAACCCATGCTCGCCCTCTTCGCCGCGGCGCCGTACGTCCCGCCCTGGGTGTCCCCCGCCGCGGGTGCCGACGTCAACAGTGCCGCGGGCCTGCGCGCGCATCTGACGAACACGTGTCTGCAAGAGACCGGGGAGCGGGAGGGGAGTGTGGGGTTGTTTTGGGAGTTGCCCGACGCCGTCGGCAACGCAGAAGCAGTAGACGGTAAGGGGTGGAAAGAGGAAGTGTTCCAGCAGATCTGTGCTGTGACGGGCGAGGTGTTTGAGGCGGCGGCGAGGGGTATGGGCGTGCATTTCCAGCCGCTGCCGAATGCGTTTGAGGTGTTTGGGTTGGATTTTTTGGTTAAAGATGGGGGGGAGGCGGCGTGCACGACGTATTTGCTGGAGGTGAATGCCTTTCCGGATTTTAAGCAGACGGGGGTTGAGTTGAGGGATTTGATTGGGGGGCTGTGGGAGGGGGTTGTGGATGTGGCTGTTGGGGGTTTCTTTGGGTTGGATGGAGAAGCGGGGAGGGATGAGAGGATGGTAGAGGTGTTAGATATTGATCTTGGGAGGCGGTAGTGTGGGTTATTGAGAGGCACATGGTTTGTGGAAAGATGTGGCCTGCTTTTGATATGGCATGCATTGTATTTATTCGAGACCCGTGTTCGGGGTAGATTTTCGCTAATAGAATTATCTACTCGTTCGCCATACTCCGTCCGTCTGGAGTGCACCACTCCATTTCCAAACCTTTGAGGTCTCTATTCCACGCTTTCAAACAACCATATCACCTAGCACCTTGAACACCGCACTCCCACTTCCCGGTTTGCTGACAACGACCGCCTCAGCCAGCTTCTCGTCGCTGATTTCTGGCCACTTCTTCCGGTAGTACTCCTTTTCCCACACACTCCTCACGGCATCAACCTTGTCCTTTGGCACGAGATGGACACTGCAACCACCCCATCCAGCACCAGTGAGTCGGCTCCCATACGCGCCGGCTCCCCGAGCAAGGGTGCACAGCTCGTCCAGTTCCGGACAACTACAATCATATACATCGCGGCATGAATCTTGCGTAGCATTCATCAAGTCACCCAAGGAGGTGAGCAGAGCGTCGCCGGCGCCGTCTGTGGGTGGCGAGGAGAGCAGCTGGCGGAATTTGATGACTCTCTCGGCTTCTGTGAAAACGTGGAGGGCGCGTTGGCGGAGCATGAAGCGTTCTGCGCGGACGGTAAACTTGGACATGTACTTTGCGTTGAGCTCATCCTCAGAGATGCCTAGCAGGCCGCAGATGTCGGCGCGGGTATAGCCTTCTTCTTGTATGAGGTAGTCTTGAGTTAGCTGAGCCAGCTTCTCGAGCTGGACCTTGAAATCAGTCACGGAAGTTTTGCTGTTGTCTGAGATGCCTTCTTTCTCCTCGAAGTAGGTGTCGTGGAAGCCGCGGAGAGAGGTACCGAGGGGTGATGAGTCGGTTGGTAGTGGCGTTTTGAGATTGAAGACCTTTGCCAGGTAGACAGCTGCTAATGTGCACTCAACGACTCGGAGATTGTAGCATACAGGCGCTGTGACGTGTTTGTCGGCTGCGACGAAGGATTGAGCGATGACGAAGGTGAGCTCAGGAGAAGTGGATGGGAAGGAGATTGGTGTGGCGGTCAGACTGGGTTTGAAGGAGACGTAAAGAGCACTTCCGCGTAGGGAGAACACAGAAGCAGATTGATCCATGCCTCCTGAGTTCACACCAACCGCCCGTTCTGAGACAATAGCCAGCTCACACAACTCCGTCTTGTCCACCTTCTCCTCTCCGTTCGCCTTCATGACTGTTAGCGCGCTCGTGCACACGAAAGCTGCGCTGCTAGATAGCCCGCCGCCACTTGGTACCGTGCCATCTGATAATATGTCCATGCCGACGGATGTGAATCGTGCATCCTTCTTCTTCTGTTGTAATAGCTTTGTCGCTCCTCGTAGCCCGGACTTGAAGTAGTTTGTCCATTCGTGCGCAGACGCGTCAATTGGCACCTCGCCTTCCGCTGGGATCTCAAATTCTCGACTTGGGAATTTCTCCGAGAGGACGTTTGCTATGCGGACGGTGGCTTTGCCGGTGGTAGGGCGGACGGCAACGGCCATGAGGAAGTCGGCGGTGACAGCCATAGGGAGGACCTCGTATAAGGAGTAGTCGATATGCTGGTCGCTGTCGTTAGCCTTTTGTGATTACAGAAACATGTCTGAGAGACATAATTGACACTCCAAGAAAATTGAATGCTCACTTCGCCAATCAGGTTCACCCTGCCCGGACTTCTGGATACAAAGTCGGCCTGGTGTCCATACTTCTCCTTGAACGATGCTAGCAGCTTCTCCCAGCGCGTCTTTTCCACGGGGATAGCATCATCGGGGTAGATGTCGTGTAAGGAAGTTGCTGTAGGCACTTCCATCGTTCGCGGATGCTTGCGAGAGCTGTCGCGGGGTATCAAAGCTCGATATTTGGCTCAATTGAAAGCTTTACAGTGTGTTTGGTGTGAGAATACAGAAGGTGAGGAAAAGAAGAATCACAGCGAGGGAAGTACCAGGTGTTTGTATGCTGTGACAGGTGATGGGAGTTTATTTTAAATGTCAAGTGACGGCGTTACTGCGGCACGAGACGGAAGCAGTGCAGTTTTGGGAATCCCCGCGTTGTGGCGTCCTACCTGTTAAAGTGTGGCGCATAAGATACCTTCTCCTGGGGACCTGGCCAGGGCCTACCCTAATTTGGTGGCTTCTCGTCCTCTCGCAGCATCTTTCATCAGCCCTCCGTTCAAAAGTCTTTGCTCTCCATCTGATCTTTTTTTCAACATTAGAATAGTGTCTTTACAGTTTACATCTTCTCTCGAAAGTGCCTATATGGATATTCTCATTCATCGTGAAGACGCATAGCGTTGTCGCTATCGGTCAAGATTTCCAACAGAGTCTCAGCCTTGCATGGACACTCTCTACGTGGCCATGCAGGATAGGCTGAGGCCTAGGAGGCTACAAACTTATGAGAGGAAACCGCTCTATCGTAATCCTAACCATCTTTCTATCGTTCCGCCGTACTAGTGATAGATTCTGGGTTCAAGAGCTGCTTCCATCTATGCTAGAACTATTCAATACCTCGCCTATGTTAGATCTATATGGAAACCTCCACACCTGCGTCGCGTCGAGCAGTTGAACTTTTAGATCAGTACTTCATCCCTCGAGCTGAAGACTCAACATGGCAAAGCCGAGCCTCTTATTCCGACGCTGATATCCAAGAGATATCCTCTCTCCTCAATCATACGAACCCGAAATGGCGCCAGCTCCCCCGGGCCTATATCGTTCTTCGCGCCATCGGGAAGCTCCACGAGCTCGACCGGATGATAGCAGATGGCTTCAGTGACCATTCGTTTCCCGTTGCCTCGCCTCGCACGCTTCCATCCCAACTTTCCCCGAAAACACGGACGGATATAATCAGCGCGCAAGGGATGATATTGACCAAGTCAATGGACCTCGAGAAGGGAGAGAACGGTCAACACTTGCACTTTGGGAAAGGGGAGTTCATTCCCTTCGAGCCCAAGGAAGTCCTTGGCTCCGGTCGATTTGGAGAAGTTGATAGAGTGATTAGCCTCATCACTTACAAAGAATACGCCAGAAAAAGCATCAGCCGCCGTCTAGCTTTTGACAGCGCGCGGAGACGCGAGGCGGTTGAGGCCTTCATCAAAGAAATCCACATTTTGAAAACCCTCAGGCATCAGCACACAGTTCAACTCATCGGCACCTATACCGATTCGACATCCTTTTGCTTCATCATGTCCCCTGTAGCTGATATGAACCTCTCGGCGTACCTCTCAGATACTGTGCTATCGTCTTTGGCAAAAAAAGCTACACTACGAACTTTCTTTGGATGTCTTTCCTGCGCGGTTCGGTACTTGCATGATAATCGGATCCGTCACAAAGACATCAAGCCGCAAAATATTCTTGTGAAAGGAAAAAAGCTGTTACTCGCTGACTTTGGTATCTCCCAAGATTACAATGGAACGCAGAGTACAACGTCAGGTCCCGCACCATTTTCACCGCGTTATTGTGCTCCTGAAGTTTCACTCCAGCAATCACGCAATTACTCTTCGGATGTATGGTCTCTTGGTTGCGTATTCCTTGAAATCACAGCAGCGCTCAAGTCTTGGACCGTTGACCGCCTTCATACATACTTCGAACTTGAAGGAACTCAAGAACGGTTTATTCGTCAAAATGATCTGGGCTTGCAAACCCTACTCGTCATACTCAGTAATGAAGGCTCTGCCATAGATAACTCACCTCTGAATTGGACAAAAGAAATGTTGAAGATCGATCGACACGACCGCCCAACGGCTGCTACCATCGCGGAGGCTACCATGGAGCAGACCGACAGCGGGTCCCGGTTTTGCGGCATGTGTTGCTTGATACAAGAAGATGACGATCTTGATAGTCTTATAGGGTTCGTCGACGACAAACACGGAGAAACACCAATGCAGCCCGCCCCTTTTCCGCCTGCAGATGATGATGTGGACACAGACGATAGCGCGGAGACATGGGATTACGGAGAGACAGACTCAAATTATACGGGAGATAGTTATGAAGTAATCGAGTCAGAGTCGCAGCAGTAAGGGCATCTAGGAGTAGTAATCGGAATTAAGCTGATTAAAGTGCATAGATCAGTGGGTATGAAGAGATGTAGACATCGGGTCTGCTACACGTGCTTGTGCTACCTATTTGAGCACGCGGTCTTCAGCCCCGAATTCATGCCACCCTCCTGCTGCTTGAAATCGGCATTTACGTTTGACATGGTAGACTGCTTGTTTAGCAGAGACTTCAAATTACGTTGGCAAATAGCCTGCAAGATTACTTATATAAAGGATAAAGAGGGTTTCATGCATGGAGAACCATACATTCATAAGTCTATGCTCCAGCTTCTTTGCTGGTGCAGATTGTCAGATGCCCAGTGGTATATTTTCATTAGCAGTATGGAAGAGGGGCATGTGTTCAAGATCTGTAGCACTTGTAAGGGGTTGAGATGTTCATTATGCGCTTGGTCGTGGCCATCTCCGGTAATCAGCGAGTGGGAAGAGGATAGCAATCTGTCGTCAGAATTATCACCTATGTCGCCTAGCCCCCGCGGGGCTCTTGAAGATTGGTAGAGAACGAAGTAGTGCCATGCATCACATAAAAGGATCTTTGGCTTCGGCTCCACATCACACCGGACACATGTGTATACAGAGGAATTCGACGAAAACACGAGTTCTACCTCTAGTGATGGTTCTTTGAGGGCAGGTGAAAGATCGCCCTATGCCTCACCTTTGGAGGAGTGAGGCTTACGTAGAGCCTAAGGAAGATGATAGGGATCGCGATAAGAAGAAACCTTACCCGAAGCCTGCGCTTAGGAGGAACGAAACCGACGTCTATTAGCATCCTTGTGTGCCAGGCCCCTAGACCAGGATTCAATATCGATAACCTTGTTTACTGGACATAAAACCTTCGCTAGTCCAGATGCTTGTTACGTGCGTGAAGTGAAATCGTGCGTTTCGAAGATACTCGCTCTATGAAGCTATGCTCTCTCATGACTTGCTTTCGACCGCAAGATTCAGCCTACGATATACAACAACGAACGCTGCGACACGTATGCTGACTAACTTCTGGTTTGCAGCCTTCCGCTTATGGGCCCGCGTCTAGAGCAAAAGGTGTAAAAGAATGAATGTGAGAATATCCAGCGAAAGAGTCTCAGATGTAGCAATTGCTACGGGTAGACTGCATAGAATAGTCTAGAATACGCATATCATAGTCTGTAATACCTTTGGATGAACTATGCATCAGTCATCAGCAGCGCACAGCACGAAAATATGGGTTCGAAACCAACAGCTATAATCAAAAGAAGAGAATGTTTGTTCGCTTCGACAACATCCACAGTACGAGACTAGGAGGATGAGGATATGTTGATGAAGATCTGTGGCAGTGACATCGTGATCGTCCAATGTTGGCCAGAATAGGCAATGAGCAGAGCTTGAGCAGAGCTTTCGCATCGTCAGCCAAGCATACTTGGACCGCGTCCACAAGTAGGTCAATTCGATATATTAATCTTGAAGTCTGCCTCTGAGGTTCTGGTCCTGCAACCTTCCTCGAGATACCTGCAAAAAGGGTGTCTCCATCAGAACTACTGCGGCCCTTGTGGGCGTTTGACGTCATATATCGGTTCCTCGTATGATGCGTTTATCAACCTCCATGTTTCTCCAAGCTTATATAGAAGCCCTCCTCGCTCGTAACTGCGGAGGTACGCTCAATGGTTCGTATGGTGATTTGACATTCGTCGTTATGTCCAGGTAATGGTTTTCTCTACTTTTCACTTTCCATGCTAACGAGGGCATACGCCCGCCTCTCTTTTATCGATCCAATGGTCTCTCCTATTTCTCCTAGTGCTCTGAAATCTACTCTCGATGTTTAACTTTCCAATTTTTATCTCATTTCTCTCACAAATCGGTATCAAAAACCGTTCCCTTGAAAAAGTCAGCCATCCGCGGAAAAGCTTCGGACACTTTGGTGCAATACGTAATCCTCGTGAAGAGCTTCCATTCCTCGAATCCACTAAGAGAGCACGTTCTATGAGCCGTTGAATAGCCTTCCGACGGTACATCGTGGTGCTCTGAATTGTTGACGGTCTCAAACGGCGCCCCCGAAGCGGGTTAACCTTCGGACTGAGGTTCGGGCGACGCATCGGCATACCGAGCCAGATATATGGTTACATCCCACACTTCTGATACTGCTCCACTCAAGCCAATCTGGTATGTTGTGTAATAGGCGAGGCTGCTCCAAATCTGCTCTCGATTCTGCCTCGATTCGAGGTCCATTCTAGCTACCGCGTCAACGTCAACCGCACCGCCACACGAAAATCACCTCTCGCCACCTCTCACCATCCAATCGCTGCTAACCTAGCTGAATCTAGCTACTGAATACGGATACGAGTAACTCAATCACGAAAAAAAAACACTTTTCGAACCCAACCTCGGAAAACCAATTTTTCACAGCCAGCTCCACCACCTGCACAACACGCCGCTTCCAAACCATCGCCCCCACACCCACATCTCCCGCCTCCCTCGCCGCTCGCACCACCTCCGCATCCCGGAGCACTGCCCGGTCTCAGCCCGCCACCCAGCCAAAGCGGTATGCAGCAGAATGCACCCGGCGTCGCTGGATTGGACAACCCGGACATGGCACGCCCCCTCGCGGAACTCGTCTCATGCACACCAGCAGCCGTGGCGCGGAAACCGTCCCACGCCCCGACCAAACCCGAATCGCTCCTGCATGCTGAGCATGCTGAGGGTCGGTCGCCTAGGGGTGGGTCGCGTAAGCACTGCACCAGGGCACACCCAGGCGGGCGACCACGCACCGGAAGCGAGGCCAGAGCCGCCGGGTGAGCTGAGCTGGCATGAGCGGTCAAGGACGAGTTTGATGCGGAGGGGTTTTGCTGGTCCTCCCCACGATGCTGACGTGGATGCGTTGGCTGTTTTGTCCTCCCTCCCTCCGTATCCCACGGGGTGGGTGCGGGGTCTGGGTCTCAGCTCGGACTTGTGAGCAAGCACGGGGATTGTCGACAAGCGCGTCAGCCAGCACGGGAAGACACGCAGTTGCCGATGGACAGGGGTGCGATTGCGATGGCAGTGTGGAGTCGTTAAGGGGGGCTTGTGGGTTCTGCGGTTCATCGCTGTGGGGTCTTTCCTGCGTGCTTCGTCCTCCCCAGCCTTAGCACGCGCGAGAAGCGGTGGGTTGAGCGAGATGGTGGAGTGCCTGGAGCGCGGATTGGAGGGGCGGCATGGGGTGCTGCTGGATTGGGTGGCGGCAGGCAAGAAGAGAGCATCCGGGCCTCTTTTCCGGATGGTGTGCTGGCGAGACATGGAGAGCCTTGACGAGACATCTGCCACGTTGTCTGCAGATGAGGGTGACAGAGTCGAAGGGTTCTTGGTAGTCGGCGAAAAGGTTGGAGACCTTGAGGCTCAATTGAACGCCGGTAGCGAGCCTCTCGTCATCAGTCAGAGTTCCAAGAGCTGTGGAGCAGCCGTGAGGTCGGTGAGTAGCATAGCGAGCTTTGGGCAGGGGCCTCAGGAGCTCGTCCTCAGATCACGTGACTTATAAACCAACTACGCCTCACTCATGAATCCAAAGCATGATAGAATGCTAAGAATTCTTCTTTGATACGAATAGCATAACTATTTCTCTCATGACACGCTATTCATCGAGTGAGCCCTCCTTCACGCAATCTCCCATCACGTGACATTGGTGAAAGACTTCAACAACACCCCAATCACCACGCGCGGCGGATGCGCACCTCACCCGCGCATCCGACCCAGCCTCGGAATCTGTCCGGCTCTAAAAGCAAACATCATGCAGGGTATCCGCATCTCTGGCGTCTTTCCGCCGGCTGTCGCTGTCCTCCAGCGTCGTCCCACGTCATACCCTCTCTCTCCCATCCATCGCGCCGCCACAGTCCTTCCTGAACAAGACCTATCCCCGAAGCCCTTCTATTCCATCCATGGTAACGTTGCCTAACTCGCATCCACCGCGGTGCCTCCAAGTCAAAGTCCCAGTCGGGCACTCCTGTCTGTCGATCGTGGGTAGAGGCGACTTTGATGGGGCCGCCGGAATCTGCACCTCCCACGGTCTAGAAAGCCGATAGACCCTTTGTGGCAGTGCATTGCGTGGGAAAGGCAGAGGGGTCTTCCCCGCTCCCAAGGTACAGGGTGCAGATCGTTGCACCGCGACTGTCCCATGGGTTCTGGTTGGAAGCGCCTCGCTCCGTCGGCCGGAGAAGCCCAATAATTAAACTGTGACTCTGGACGGAGCAACGCGGCAAAGGGAAAGGAAGTTCAACTTTCCGCGTCATCCGTGGCCTTGCCTTCAATCCTTTCCTCCTTCGAGAAATCGGTGAGAGCATACAGCCATGCGCAGTGGCGAAAACCCACACGTACCTCTCTGTCTGGGCCGAGACATGGACATCGTGGTCGCGTCGCCAGGGGCAGCACCCAATCCCACCGACCCGGGCGAACCCCTCCATCCCGCAACCTCAATTCCAGCTAGCGGTGAGGAGAGGTACTGTGGACTGTGGCGACCGCATATCGACTCCAACCAATCTTGTCGTTGATACACCCAAATGCGCATCCCGTCACGAGACCAGCCTCGCAGAGATCTGCGCTGCGCTGGCAGCACCGAGTCAAGTCGAGGCGCCCCGCCACTCCACTCATTCCTTCGCGACCCCTTCGCGAGCCCCGGGTCTTAGGAAACGCGTAACGTTAGCTGTGGCGAAAACACCTGTGGCGTAGTCCACATCCATAGCATCCAGCACGCGCGCAACGCAGATCGCGCAGATCTCCTCCTCCTCCACCCCCCAAGATCAGCCGCCGCGAGCCGAGCGGTACTGTTATCTTTAGAAAACTGACGTCGTCGGTCCAGGCCTTGCGACGCCGGTGCGAGTTGTAGTCTCCTGACTCCTTTGTCCTGCCTGCACAATCCTTTGCTCCCATCACGAATATGTCCGTAGGGCCCAAGCGACCGGCGGTGTGGACTCGGCGCAATTTTCCGCCCCAGCAGCGTGGTGTGATACGCGGAGCGGCCGTTGGGGGCTTGCTTGCGCGAAAGTGAGAGCGGAGGGGACGGGCGGGACGAGGTCGCCAACGGTGGGAGAAGCGCGCGCTCCCTAGCCACTCGTTGCGCCGTGCTAGGTACCGAGGATGGAGATGGTGTGGCACGTTCATGGCGCTAGATGTGCTGTTCTCGAAGCGAGCGACGGTCGCGGAGACGTTGCTGTTCACGGGAACACAGGGCTGAACGGTGTAGAAGGACGCGTAAGGCGTCAGGGCACACTCCAAGTCAAAGGCCCAAGACGGTCAAATCATTGAGCCAAGCAAATTGGCATATGAAACGGTCCTGACATGCTGCAGGAGGTTGCAGTTGCTGCCGGGGGTAGCAACGGTGCTTTGATTGGTTCTACTGCGATATTGGCGCACAAGTACAGTGACGGCAAGTCTTGAAGCCAAGAAAGCCTTCTGAGAACACAGTAGGAGTCGGAGAATCGAGGGGCCCGGGAAAAGGGGGCTCTCGGTAACTAAGGTGTGAGATAGAGGAGCCGGTTGAGGAAAGAGAGCTATCGGTCGGCTGTTCTTGTAGCAAAACCGAAACCCCTTTCTTTCGCCGTAAAGCCTCTGACAACAAACGAAAGGCCTGTCGTCCAGCGGACTTGATACATGCAATGTGTAGTATTTCAATTGGCGCGTCGCCGCCCTCCCTTCCAAGAAACCCCGTAAAAGTCCGCCCCGTGATGACCGAGGCTTGAAGAAAGAAGCAGGGACTTTCCCATACTCCAACATTGTAGGTGGACCAAATAAAAAAAATTACACAGTAGGCTTAAAGTACTCGTGCGTAATGCGAACGAAATGGTTGCAGGGTTGAATTAAGTAGGAAGCAGTAAAGTAAAATGAAAGCATAAATATTAGCCAAGTAGACAAAAACCTATGGTAAAGTCTGTGAAACCATAATGACTGTGTGTGTGCCTGCCCTAATCTGACTGAGGACATACAGACCTCAGCCCAGTCTCTCCTCTTTTGGTTGTTCAAATTTCAGGCGTGTACGTGGTAATATTTAAACAGAATGTGAATGGGTATCGTAAAACAGAATAAAGAAGCTGGCCCATAGCTTGAGCTTTGTGGTATCTTTCAACTTGAAAATAGCAAAAAAACGCCGCGGTGTCTTGAACCGTTCCCTAAAGCGCGTGGTCCAGTGCTTTGTGTGTACGAATAGTACATTGTCGTTATTGTCGTTACAAGGCGGATTTCGGAGCCTCAACGGCTTGGAGGTTCCGACCCTAGTAGAGAAGTCTGAGCTCATAGCCTGCAGAGTTGACGTTCTCAATCGCGCCCACGTCGCCATCCACTTGGATATCAGTGGGTCCGGCATCCCATTCTCGTTTTGTCGGTGATTGTGGTGTGATTTCTGTAAATTCGGCAGTCATATCTTGGCCTTCTGGGAGTTCGCGCACGGCTTCGTCATCGAAGAGTATCTGGAGCCCTTTCTGGGTGATTCGCACGGTCCGGATGACCTTGGTAGGCTCGATGTCGATCTTAGCGGCGATCCCTGACACGAGGTCCTTGAGCGTCCGCTGCATGAGGTATACAGCCCTGAAATAGTTGTCCTCGGGCGCTTTTCCAGCTATTCTTGGCTGTACATACAAACATCCCTCTGTGCGACGTTAGTAGCGAGCACTCGGCATTCTGAAATTAGGTCAACTTACGAGGCTTGAGGAGCCGCTCTGGTGGCGGCTGATAAGAGTAATCGACGCCCAAGGCTTCAATCCATCCCGAAAGAGTATGATCGTCGCCCTGCGCCTTTTGTACTTTCACAGGAATATCAGGTGCGCTAATGGTTTGTGGGCCAGCAATGGCTTGAAGGTCTCCTGTTGCGGTCTGGGGCATGCTTCGCCACTCGTTCGATGATATCCTGGACGGTGGGTTGAAAGGCGTCGGTTGTTGGAAAGCGGAGCTTCTTCGCTCTCCAGAGCCGATAGATAGCGAGCTGGGTGTCGGAGATACTATTGATGAGGTGTTGGCTGTGTTCGTGCTTTGCCTCTCCCACATGGTAGTGTCGACAGTGGTGTCAATCTTTGTGAGATCCTGAGGTTCCCCCACGAGTGCAACCGGATGTACGTCGGGATCGTCCAGTTCCTCCCCTCTGAGGTACATGACGCTTGCGGGTCTCGTTGAGCTGAACATGTCCTGAAGTGTAGCCAATTTCGAGTGCAGGTCCTCCTCGGCGGGGGCTCGGTTGCCCGTTGAGCTTGCGGACGACATCGACCACGTCCTCTTGTGTTTGGGAACCTTGCCTGGCCTTTGAGGCCCGCTTGCCTTCGAGATCGAGCCACTGCGCTTCCTTTTACCAAAGTCTCTCATGCCGGTTTCTGCCTGCGCAATCTGCTGCTTGAGCTTATCAATAGTCTTCTTGACATGCGCAACATCGTTGGAGAGCTTTCGCTCAGCCCCATGATCGCGGAAAAGCTTGACTTTGCAATAGCACAACTCCGGCTGTGATGCCTCGGGAGGAGATCCCGGCAGACTGTTCAGAAGCTCGGTTTTGGCGCAGAGCCGCACTGGTATGCCCTTGACACCCTTGGAGTGGCTGAAATCCGTCGAAAGAAAGTTGAATCGCATGGCAATGGAGCATTCGGGCGAGGAGTTCGGGAGGGGCGTCCAAGTGACTGCGAATCCATCGAATGAAGCTGACTCCAATTCAAATCTTGGACGACTATGTGCATCAACTCCACTAATTTGGCTGGGATCGACGAACTCTACGGCTTGGAGACGGCCCTGTCGTTGATGGGCTTCGGTAGTTCCTCTACCTTCCTTCCAAAGTTGCCAGCAAGCCGCTGGGCGCTGTCGCTGCTGCTCATCTTCGAAGGAGATACGGATAAACGTTCTATACTTGATCGGTGTGGCCGACGCATGCACTGGCGCCGTGTCCACTACTGACACCGAGTACGCCTGACCTTTGTTAAGGTAGGTCACCGGAATTTCATCCGAACTCTTGATCATGGCAGTAGGTGCATTGAGAGTAACGTGATAGCGGAAACTGCGTGCTGTTAGCAAAAACAAATCTGGAGAAATGATCCAGAGAGCTGGCAACATTCACTCACTTCTCTTGTGGTTGCTGGGTCACAGCCGGGCGAATATTCTCGCTGAAAGTCGAGGTCGGAAAGGACATGACGGGTGATTCATGCATCTCTACGTCTGGTGCCACGTTATCCATAGATGGATCGTCGTGAGATTGGCCCATCGAATCAAAGGCCGAGTGATGGTGCGAGAACTGATGAGGTGCGTATGCGCCGTGTTGCGGTTGCTGGAGCGCGAAAGGGTTGGGGTTTTGGAATTGATGTGAGCTGAGAATGTGAGGGTGAAATCCATGCATGGTTTGCGTAGCTGGAGCGTGGAGGGTGCTGCTAGGCTCTGAATTTGGAAGTGACAGAGGCGTGCCCAGGCCGAAACTGAAGCCCGGGGTGTGGAGGTCACCAGCCTGGCTATGATACAGCGTGTTAGTGCCGCCAGGAGTGGGCGTGTAGTAGCCAGGAGGCTGGTTTGCGAAGGACGCAAATGCGAAGCTGTTGGGGTCGAGCAGCGACGGAGTGAAGCGCCATGGCTCGTTGGACGCTCGGGGTGTGGGGTCCTGGTCCTTGATGTCTTCATGATCGGGAAAATTGCTACATAGACGCGGAATATCAGTATTTGTATACAGCATTTGTAGACAGTTATTTGGGGCGTCAGGAATTCTGTGGTGGTGGGGTTGCGTTCAAAGCGAGGCTCAGGGAGGTGTAAGACGATGCTCGCGCCAAGACAGCGCAAAGGAGGAGCACATCTTATGAGACTACATACCGAGAATGCATCGCTACATCGAGCGCGTCGGTGAGAGTCGGCCCTGTCCCAGTGCTGGGGGCGGACGGGCGAGTTGTCTGCGCGACATGGGGAAATGCGGCCCTGAAGGTCGCCAGAAGCTCGTCGTTAGGCTTCTGCGAATTGGTCCTGCGCGCTCTGTCAGTCTACGGCACGGATCGATATAGCGGGCATAGCAGGCGCGCGGTCAAGTAGACAGTGGCGCGCAGTGCTGCTCGCAGAGGACGTACCGGTTACGAAACATCGCTGGTGGGTGCAAGTCGCTCTTCTGCGCAGCCGTGGGCATCGAGAGAAGTGAGGTCGGTGGGAGGCTCCAGACGGGTGGAGGTGTGAAACATGGAATTGGGGAGCTGGGTATGGCGCATGGAGAGGTCAAGCCACAGGAGCAGCGGGCGCATACATAAGAGAGTCAGTCTGCTATCGGGCAGCGCTTGTCGGGGTGGGCTGGCAGCGCTTGGACACGCGGGCGCTGTGAGTTCGTTGCTGCAGGTCGAAGAGAGCTTGCGAAGGCTAGGGAGACACTCCGGAGCGTGAGGTCTGCCGTGTGGCCGCCAGCACCCCATCGACAGCTCCAGTAGGTAATGTAGGCTGTCAGGGTTGGCGGCAGCACAGCCACAACCCTACGTCTCCCTACGTCTCGCTCCAGAAGCGTGCAGGCCGTCAGGGCCGGCGACATCACTCGGCCTGAAGGGGCGCGATGGGCAGCCGTGTCGCATCACTTACGACTGTGGCAGATGCAGCCCCCCAGCATCCCGGGGCGAGTCGCGCCGCTTGCTGCCGCTTTGGCTGCTGCAGCGGCGGGTGCAGATGCCTAGGTCGCCGCGCGCCGGGGAGCACCATGCACCAGCTTTTGCAGACACGCGGACTCCCAGCCGCGGTTTCTCGCGACGGGCGGCCTGGTGCGAGGGCCTGTGGCTGCGCCAGTGCTGCCGACGCCACCGGTAATAAGGTCCTTTGAAACGCGCTGGACGGCGGGGCTTGCGCGCTCCACGGACTTCCCCATCGCAATCCCGCTCATCTGCCACACTCCCATCTCATTTCGCCATTGTCATCTCCCATGAGGCCCAGGCGGCCCATGCTGCCCATGCTGCCCCGTTCTGCCGCCTCGCACGGCCAGCCAGTGGCCCGCCTCGCCCTTCAGTCCCAGCCGGCCCCTGCCTGCGAGCGACGGATGGACGACGAGGATGCTGCCCGCGATCCGCCCGCCAAACGGCTCCGGCGGCCAATCCTGTGGCTGGAGCGCGAGCTAATTGCGTCGCTTGCGCGCCGTCCTGGCCCGTTGCGGAGGCTCTCTTTATTTCTAGAAAACCCGCCACCGTCTGAGCCGAAATGAAGGACGGCCGCTTGCCCGAACCGTACGCGCCCGTTGTCGCGCCGAGGGACGGCCATGGGCCTCAAGCAGAGGGAAGAGCCGCCTCGTCATGCTGCCTCGTGCAGCGCTTCTTCTTTGACGTCGGCCTCGGCCATTGGGAGATGTGGAGCGCCCGGCGATGCCTGCCAAGTCAGAGGCGTGTGGCCGGAACAACGGTCATGGCACTTCCCACGCAGCCCGTCGCTGTCCCGGCTGCTCGTTGTGCGTGGAGCTGGAGCTGTCATCTTTGGGCCCTTCGAGGTGCGCCGATCGCCTGCGCCGCTGCGACGTCCGCCGCGATGCGTGCTCCCTCTGCTGGGCCCTCGCGAATCGGCTGCTGGCCTGCGTTGCACATCATCACGCCAGCAGCTGAGGCCGACGTCGTCGCTGTGGCACAGGCCGGGTGAGCCACAAAGGATGTTCACCCCGCGAATGAGCATGGCCCCAATGCGGTCTAGACGTGGCGGTGCGTACGTGGACTTGTCGATCTGTGGCTCGCCATGGCGTGTGGCACAGACGCCGGTCGAGAGCCAGCTGTGGCGCCGCGTAGACCTGCAGGGCGCGGTGCCGCCGTTGCACTGGCGTTTGGTGTCGTCGAGAGTCAAGACTCGAGCGCGAAGACATCATGCCATGTTGCGTGACGGCGCTGCTTAGGCGCGTCGGAGAGACTCACCTCCAAGTAGGGAGCATCTCCTGTACGACCGAGTGCTTTGCCTCTGCCAGCAGCAAGGGGGAGTTGGGCTCATCTGCCACCACTCGCTGCGGGTCGACTCCGAGTAGGAACGTCGTAAGGTTTACGCATATGTTTTTCCACCATGTGTCCTAGTGTCCTCTGCTGGCCCCTGTTGCCGGCCGAGGGAGTGCACTGTCAGTTGTCACGGCAAGTCCGCATCGGGGACCAGCACAAAAAACGGCCCGGAGTCCCTTTTCTGAGTGTACCTAGTTTATAACGCCCTATCCTTGCCATATGGTCAGTGTCGACCAAAAGCGAGCATATGAGAAATCCATGACTGGTTTGAAATGTGTGCCCGTTTACCCTGCTAGCGATCCATCGAGTGCGTTAAACTGTCTGCCTCGCCTGCTGGCCTTGTTTCAGATGAGATGTGTATAATGAGCGTTTAATTGCGAGCCCACATTTCGAATTTCAGAACGTCGTCGGTTGAACCGGCAAGCTGAGGCGTCGTCGGCGTGCACCCGAGAGCTGTGAGCGATCATGCACCTGGTGATCAGCCTGCAATTCACAAATGCTGGTGGGACATGACATGATCTTTTCTTGACATTGCGCCCCTAGCGAGGGGTCCACAAATACGTCCAGAGTTATCCCAAAGCGTGAACCGGAGTGCGGAGTCTGCTCCGACGACCACAACATTGGTTTATTTTTCACCGCTAAAGCCAAATGTCTGATCTCTGCATACGACATGTGGGGGGAAGGAAGCTCGACGGGGATACTGTAACGTGGGGCTGGTCAGAATTCAATCGCAAACATCAGCTGTGAAGAAAACCCGCCGTCTGCTGCCCCGAGCGGTCTCGCACTGGCGCACGCAGATGTTGATATCAAGTGTGTTCCTGTTTGGGTTTAGTCTACAGCATAATACCGCGTCTGAAATACGGGATAAGTCAAGCGAACCAGTCTGCTTCCAGTGACATGCTCCACCGGCATGATATACCTAGGTATGCAGGGTCTTCCGATACGCCTCCCCGATTACAGTTCCTGTCGCAGTCCCAGTATAGCCTATACACCGTGATGAGACTATGGATTCGATCTTGTCCGCGTATCCTCAATCCTTAAGGTCCGATCAATTTCCAAAACTCCCTGCTCCCTAGCAGCCAAGACATCCGTCCTGGGGTTGATTGCCATGAAGGTTTTTCTGCGTGGGAAGATGGGACGAGCTACTATTCCTCGAACCAGTGTTCGAGTGTTGCTTGTATCTGCTCTTAGTCGTGACACTGCTTTCGGTGCCAGAGCTCTGACCGGAACCGCCTCCTGCAGCTCTTGCAGCTGCCAAGGCGAAACTGTTTCTGGCATTGGCCGTATGCTCGATTGATCTCGGGGTCCCAGACCTAGCCCCCACACTTGTAGAACTACCCGGCCCGACTGAGAAACGCCTGCTGCTTTTGATCGAGGAACCGTGTCGAAGAGCTGTCGCAGAGCTGTTGACCGAGCTCGCGGAGTCTCTCCGCGTCAGTGAGTCTTCATAAACCGACGTCAGAATGCTAGACGGCGAGTCTTCTCGTCGCACTCGCGCTAAGGGATGCTCTTGGAGAGGAGTTGGTATCATGGACGGTTTTCGAGTCTCAGGACTGGTGATAGTGTCGACAGCTAGAGGCGCCTGGGAGCTCAACTTCTGAGCTTGAGAGTACGATGAGGCCTGCACATTGCTTCCGGGGTTCGCAAACTCGGCTGCGACTTGATCCATTGCAGATATGGTCATATCATCTCCAGGGTCAAAGGAGAAATGTCGGCGAGGGTGGCGATCGGAGCTTAGCTGAGGCTGCGATTGAGAGTGTCTCGGTCGACGCTCAAGGCCCCAATCTCCACTGTCAGTATCTTGTCTCGGTTTTGAGGACGCTTCGGAGAACTGTTGTTTTAACATCGTATCGTCTTTACCTTCGAAAATATCCACAAGCCGCGGGAGCATCGTCTCTATGCATATGCCGCGCCGACGAGCAAGTTGAATGACGAGGTCTCGTAACGCAACGAAGTCTTCCCCTTCAGCCCTTGCATCTAGTATCGTATTTGTTGTTGCCCCTTCTTCATCTGGTAAGGCATCTCCGGCAGAACTGAAAGTGGAGTAGGTGTCCGAGGGATCATCGGATTGACTAGTTTTAAGCGCACCTCCGCCTTGAGATGGCAACATGCTCTCACCGTGTGACGGAGCTACTTCGTTACTCTTGGTCCAATATGATAGCGAGTGCTTGTGTCGTTTATCCGGGGGAGTGCCAACAGGTAGGTCATCGTGAACGTTCATATGGGACAGCGTCCTGGATAATGCTTTCATCTGGTTTGATGGGGACTTTGAGCGCAGAACCACTAGATAATATTCTGTCAGTATGCCGCAGAAAGAACTCGGAATGCTATGATTGTTACCTCGTTGACCCTCCCTCAAGAAGTCTTGATTAACCTGGTCTCTCCACAAGAACTCGTACGCTGTTTCGAGCTGCTCCTCAGACTGTGTCTTATGGACCTTGCGCTTTCGATGGATCACGCTGCCTTGTCGCGCCCTCATTAGCTCAGTCATTCCTTGTTTGCCTCTTGCGATTATCAACTCTAGCCGTCTGATCTCGCTTCGGAAGTTATGCTCTTCGGTAGCCCATCGCTCTTCTGCCTCCTTGAAGCCATCAAGTGTCTCCTTCAGAAGCTCGTCCAATTTCTCCTTCTCTTCGCGGAGGTTTCTGTAGTTCTCGATAAGGTGCAGGAGGCCGCTGTTGTGAGCCACTGGGAGGGGCTTGTTGGGATTCCTGAGGAGCATCGTGGATATTGACTGTACCACCATGTAGGGATCAACTTTTGGCTCGACGTCTGCAGGCTGTCCAAGGTTGTCCCAAAAGTTGTCCGAAAACAACTCGTCGGACTTTTGCGGGGCGGAGATGGCGAGGTAGTTGGACAGGTATCTTGTCAGCTTCGGCCTAGGTCTTAGCCGTGAAGTCGAGCGCTCGGAGCCATTGTCGCTGTGGCGGTCGTCCCCGTCATCTGCTACGGGTGTCTTTGAGCGAGTTGGGTGCGCAATCTTCTTCCGCCATGTGTTGATGTCAGTCATGGCTGCGACACCTCACCAGGCCGTGTTGACAGAATCTCAGTGCGGGTGAAGGAGGAGAGAAAGACTGTATGTGAGACTCTAGGCGTCGCTGAAGAGCGAAAGAAAGAGAGGATGTGCCTAAGGCAGATGAAGGTGGTGTTGAGTGGAAGGAAGGAAGAGGTGGTGGACCGATGCTTACAAGAAAGGCAAGAGCCGCCACGAGCACCTGCAAGCGTGTCAACGAAGCGACCTACATTCACATTTTCTCAACGGCGATGAGGATCATCACCACGATAGCTACATATCGAATGCCTAAGCAGCAGTTCCTCATAGTTTATGATCCTACAACGCAGCGGCAAAGAAGACTTGCAAGTGATACCGAGAACCTGAAACTGCGGAGTCATCGCTAGCAAAAGGTCACCGTTGCTGTGAACGCATCAGCAAGATGCAGTGACTGTTATAGGGCATACGCCTTTTGAGAGTTTATCACGCACTTTTCATAGCGCAATAGCATCTTCAGCAACGAGACGTCCTGCTTGGCGGTTCTGGATGTTTCGATAGCCTCCCATGGTCCCATGGTACCCCTTTACTTGGCAGCGCGCACAGTATATCTTGCGCATGCCTCCCTCTTCCTTTCTTCTCCTCTTCATGGGCGTCGTAAGTCATCACCACCATCACCACTACCGCTTGCCAGCACTGCAAACATCTCCAGCGCTCCTCACCTCTGGTCAAAGGATGCCGATCGGTTGTGCTGGTGGCACGTTCCGCGTCTACCCTGGGAAATAGCGTGACAGCCGCGCCTCTCTGCCTTCTGGCAGCTGAGACGGCGACATTCAAGGTTCGATTCCTTGCTTGGACCACGCACATCAGACTCGCCCTCTGGTGCCTCATGTGCAATGGATCATTGCGTGGTCTGGTGCCCGGTTGCGCGTCTGCTTCGGCACAAAGCAACCAACCCCATTTTTTCATTATACCGCTCAGCTTGTTTGGGAGTATGAAGAAGAAATTTCTGTCCTGTGCGGGAGTCTTAGGAGATCACAGCATGGGATGGGGATGGATGAGATGGAATAGAGGTGGATACGGAAGGGACAGCTGGGCTGGGTAGTGATGAGACATCTCTCGTAGCGGGAAAGAAAACGTTCAGCATGTACTCCAAATCAACACTGCTCCTTATCTTGAAAATGAACTGCCACACATTGAAGTATGTGAATAACCGATTAAAGCAACCTTCCTATATGCATACTCCCTCTGAGAAGAGGTGTTATACTAAGTCAAACAGCACCAACGAAGCAAACTAAAATTAAACAGTGGCCATCGCTGAGGAAAGTTTCACGACTATCATTGATTCTCTTCACTTTCAGGTAGCTGGGCGGGGCTAAGGGGGGCTGATGTGTCCGCGGGTAAATGAAGTAGAGTCCATCCGTGCTACTCAGTCATTAGAACCATCAAAACTAGATATGACGTACGCTTGAATACAGGTACGAACCGACAATTCTAATTCCTTTTTTCCTTTCAGCCTTGAGGCTAGCAATCAGAAGCAATACCCTGAGAGTCCTGAGACTCTAGCGACATCGAATTTGTAACACGGTCAACACATCGGCTTTACCATGTCCGCATCTACCCGATTAAAGAGCTCTCAAGCACTATAGTGTTTCTCAGAATGAAAGTTGCAAGCGTTAAGATAGCAACCCAGGCATGAACTTTCAAGCTATAATGGTTCCCTACGAAAGGAGGTCACGTATGGGGCTCTTGATCGAAGGACAGAAGACTCGGAGTTGGATCAAGATTTTGCAGCAAGGCCACCTACATCCAAACGTGGTTTAGCCGCCGACCGCAACCACACCTCATCAAGATTCTCTCAATTCAAGTGCGCGAAATGCTATATAGCCAATCCGGGAGAAGACAAAGATAAGAGTAATAAATGGTGTACAATCGTCTGCCGATGTGATCTTTGATTGGCTAGGTTTTGGGAAAATTGCTCCCAAAATGGATGGTTTCAGCATTGTTCGACCACCGTTTCAATCGGCGAGGTCTTCCAAATTTTCTGCTTTTCTCAATCAACACACATAAAGACGTTCAGACTTGACTACGTCTAGTCAAGAAGGTTCTCTATACAAACATTTATGAGCTTCGCCAAGGCGCTTCGCGAGCGCTTAGAGGCTAAGATGCAACCAAGTCCGAAGAGCTTCACATCTGCAACACGACCGAGAGCGCGTGCCTCAACGGATCTCATGCGCTACACGCACTGGCGCCAATCGACGCCACAATCAGCAGCCTGACACGCCTCTTGGCACAGATATCCATCTCCGGTTCCTGATCTCCCTCCACAGCCCCAAAAGACAAGCTCACCCAAGAACCCGGCGCCCAGGTCAGGCACTCCATAGGCCAGCCTGGGGCCAACGTCATCAGATCCTCAGCCACCCGCCCTCATGCGCCGCTGGAACGTCAACTATCCGGTTTCACGGGCCGCCTCGATACCGCATCGGTCTCAATTCTCCATCAATGTCTGTCTCGAGTCCCAGGGGGCTGGCAATGCTATGGCTTGGCGGGCGGGGGATCATACAAAAGATCATGCTTTCCACTTGGCGATGAACCCATCAACTACACACCTCGCTTTCAAGCTGTACTCTGTTTTCTTACCATCACATTCCTTTGTCGCCGGCCGACCGTTTACATTCTCTCAAAAAAGTCAATTCAAGCCATCTCGTTTCGTTATTACACGCCTTCAACCGCAAATATGAAGTTCACCACCATTATCGCTGCTGTGCTCTCTTTGGCTACCTTCGCTGTTGCGGCTCCTGTTCCTGCAACTGATGGTGAGATTAATAGCGATCTACCTGGAAGAACCTCAAGCTAATTCGTGTAGATGTCGCCGCTCGCCAGAACCATGGCATGTGTGTCACTTCCGACGGCACCACAGTCACACAGATCGAAGGCTGCTAGACGTGCGACACACGGAATCGAAAGGAGGAGGGATCCCAGACCGGCAGAGGGCTTTCCCGAAGACAAGCAAGCGCAGACGGGCGACCAATCCAAACATTGCCTAAGTGTAATGTCAAATGGGAGACTTGGGGGTTCTTAGGTCGTTGTAACTTCACTCGACATTGGGGGTTCACACAGAAAATAGACCTTTTAACGGCTATAAGTAATGACGGATGCATTGGAAGATCAAAGTGGAAAATCTGGATGAAATTGCATAGGGGTGATGTCGAATATTAACAGTTAGAAATAAGATGCCAGTGAAAGGGTATATTACCGCATCCCCCAAGATGCCATGCCGTGTATGCTAAAAACGTGATAGTGTCGCTCCCGCTGTAATCCACGGCACTCTAATCCATGTCTTCGTAGTGAAGAATCAGTCTCTCGCTCCATCAATCACCCTCGCCGAAGTCACTGTGCCCAGTCGCAGTAGCATGCTTGACCGCCTCTTTTTCACCCTTCCCTCTCCATCCGCACAGGTTGCATTTGATTGAGAACTTCTGGGTATTTGTATAGTATCCTCCTTTTTGGAGCTTCCGGCAGAGCTCCACTGCAGCTTCCAAGATCTCATCTGCATCAGCGTCGAAGACCTTCTGGTCTAGTTCGGCGCCCAAGTCTGCATGCGTATGCGGAGGATCCGATGGACTGATTGCTATCGTATCGTAGTGGACCCCGGAGTACACCACAATACACCTCCTCGGTTGCCCCTCGTTGAATCGATAAACATGCAAATTCTCAACGTCGATACTGCAGATCTCCACCCCGAGCTGCTCCGAAAGGATGGTAAGTTCGATTGATCCACCCCACGAAGACTCCATCTGTATCCACTTGCAGTACTCGTCGGGTGTTTGCTCGAGTGTGACAGCGTTGTACTTTTCCGGGTCACTCTGGATAGCCTGCGCAACTACTGACCGCAGCTCCGTCATAGCATCCAGTTCATCGCTCAGCACTGCGCTTGAGATGGCCCGGAACAGACAGCTGTTGTCATCCGGCATGACGCGGAGCACGACAGTGGCGCCGTGGGAGGACAGTGGTATTTCCGGTGGATCTTCGAGTGCCGCATTCTTCCGCCGCTTCAAGGATAACGGCCCCATCTGGTTCTTCGGTTTCGATTTTGTAGGTATGGGGGGAGGAGTGAGGGTGTTCGATGTGCTTTGGGAGGACGGCTCTGATGTGGAAGCCTGCGCCAACCCTTCGCTTTCTCGTGCCAACACTATTAGTTGCTCGCCGTTGAGTTCGAGATCAGTCTCTTTAAGGAGAGTCGGAAGACCATAGAGTGAGGGATCGAGAGACTGTGGCGGGAACCCCCATTTAAGGTCAAACTCTGGGAGACTGGAAGCTTCTGATATGCTGGTGAGCAGATCGGAGACAGTGGCGTCATCTGAGAGTGTGATTGTAGAGACGCCCGAAGGCGCTCGTATCCTTAAGCGCATGGTTGATCGTGCCAGAGGTAGGCCGAGTCGATTCTAGAGGTGAGGCTCTCCAGCAAACCGGTCGTGGTAATCCTCGGTTCCTTCTGAGGCTGCTTCGCTGGCTGTGGTCGTGCAGCACAAACACGCGGGTTGAAATGGACGAAAGCGTTGTCGGGCAGTGAGATTGTGGGGTCCACGTATGGTGAGCTGTTGTCCAGGTTGTACGAGTTTTATAAGCTGAAACGAAGTGAGGAGGCGAAGGAGGAGTTCCGGGCGACAAGACGGTGAATGTACATGACCCTGCCGAATGATAGACCCTCCCATAGGGCTGTCAGCACGTGCACTTCCGCGTCGGCTTGGCGGTAACAAAAAGTGTGGAGCCATGGTACCCACCGCTAGGACAACGGCGCGGAGAACGTGATTCTCCAAAACTTCTTCAAAATTACGATTAGACCAGGCGAATCCCGTCTCGGCGTCAAATCCGTGATACAGGTTGTGGATGTGGAGTTATATGCAAAAAGGTAACGGAACCTCGAAAACACCTGAGCTCCTTTGCCTGCCAAGAGTTGCCGGAAGTGGATACAGCACTAGTCCCATAGAGGGCTAGCGGAAGATCAATGCTTGGCGCGTTCCCAGCTTCGTTTCCCGGGTCGTCGCAAGCCAACGCCCAACGCCGCAGTCGCTTTGCTACTCGCGGGGTATAAGTACTAATTCGGGGGCATTCAGAGCAGACATGGCAGCCAAGCGCGCCGAGAGCGACACACCGATTCCGTCGACGGAGACCAACCAGGTCGATGGCGGATCCTCGATCGTTACCGAAGACGAGTGGAAGGGGATGTCGACCGTGATGAACGCCATATATGGGCATCGCATGGAAGAGTACGTTCGGATAATATATCCTAGTTTGGTGGGGAAGAGAGGGGCTGTTGGGCGCATGAGCTAACATACATACGCAGTGGCTACGACCCTTCCAAAATCTTCCAGCGCAAAGTGAACAAACGAGCGGTGCCGGACTATTACGATGTGATCAAAGAACCGATGGCGCTTAGCATCATCAAGCAGAAGATTGGCGCGAAGGAATACAAGAGCTTTCAAGATTTTGTGAGGGACTGCGCTCTCGTTCCCTACAACGCCCAGGTCTACAATCTGGCCAACTCCCAGGCCTATCAAGATGCTCTAGAAGTTAAGGGTGTGCTGGAATCGGAACTCAAGAAGCTTGTTGACGAGAAGGTCATCACCGAGGAGGTTGGGACGCTCCCATACATCGGCGAGATTCCCGACCCGGACCAGGCCGTGGCAGAAGAAGACGAGGAAGAGGATGAGGAGGACGATGAGGAGGACGACGAAGACGGTGAAGGCGAGGGCGAGGGAGAAGACTCTGAAGACGATGGAAAGCGGAAGAGAAAGCGGGGTGTGCGGTCAACTGCAGCAATCGCGAAGCGGGAAGGAGGCGCAAAGGCTAAGGAAGACCCGGCGGCGAAGGCAAACGATCCTGAGTCGAGGAAGAAACGAGGCCGCCCCCCGCGCGTTGATACCCCTATGGAAGCCCGCATCAAGGCGATCATGAAGGGTATTAGGAAGCCCAGGAACTCACTAAACAAGCTCATGGTCAGCCATTTCGAGCGCGTTCCCGACAAGGCTGCTATGCCAGAGTATCACCAGGAGATCAAGACCCCGATGGCCATGGACCTCTTGAAGCGCAAGCTCAAGCGGAAGAAGTACAACTCTGTGGACCAGTTCATGCAAGACGTGGAATTGATGTTCGAAAATGCGAAACAATACAACGAGGACGATAGCCAAGTCTACAAAGATGCTGTTCACCTACAGAAGGAGGCCCGTGTTATTGCTCAGCAAGAAAAGGAGAAACCAGATAATGAGTACGTCATGGAGGAGGGTCGTCTGCCTATGCCCAACGGCATCCTACACAATGGCGAGCTATGGAAAGTTGGTAAGCAGATCATCATGCGACCCATAGTGGTGATATATTCTGACGTTTCTAGGTGACTGGATTCACATCCAAAACGCTAACGATCTTACCAAACCGATCGTCGCCCAAATCTATCGAACCTGGCAAGATGCTGAAGGCGGCAAGTGGGTCAACGCGTGTTGGTACTATCGCCCCGAGCAGACAATCCATCGATTTGATCGCCATTTCCTCGAGAACGAAGTAGTGAAGACGGGCCAGTATCGCGACCATCCGATCGATGAAGTGGTAGACCGATGCTTCGTTATGTTTTTCACCAGATACAACAAAGGCCGACCTCGTGACTTCCCGGCCGACAAGGAGATCTATGTCTGCGAAGCTCGCTACAACGAGGAGAAGCACAAACTAAACAAGATCAAGACCTGGGCTAGCTGTCTACCCGACGAGGTCCGCGACAAAGACTATGTTATGGACTTGTTCGACGCTCCCCGCAAGCTCAAGAAGGTGCCCAGCCCGATCGCGTACTTGCTCAAAGACGATCAGAAGGAGACCGATGATCTCCCAAAACCCGAGTGGGGCGCAGAGAACGCACCGCCGAAGATTGGAGCCGTTCATAGGCGGCCCCGTGATCCAAAGGTGAGTCTTTCACTTGCTTCTCACCCCGTTTGCACCCCGTTTGCAACGCTAACGGCTCAAATAGGAGTCCCCACCACCAGAGCCGACTCCGACGCCTCCTCCGCAACCTCCGCCACCTCCGCCACGACAAATATCAAGCATTCCGCCTCCAGCTACCAACGGCTACAGCAACGAATCGCGGATGGACTACGCCATGGGGCAGCCTTCGGGACAAACCCCCATCCCTGCGCCAACCCCCCAACCCCAACACATTCAGCCCAGCTACACGCCGCAGCAAACGCAGCAGTATAATCAGCACTCCGCCTCACCTGTGCCTCCAATGCAGCATATGCCGGCCTCCCAACCATCGAGCTTTGCGGCAATCACCCCACACCTACCTTTCGCAACCCCTCAGCCGACCCATCACATGGCGCAGTACGCGACGCCTCAGACACAGAGCCTATATCAACAGAACCCAGTCAGAGCGCCGCCACTCGGCTATAAGACCCCGCAGCCCGTCGAGGTCTACCACCTGAATGACCACGCTAATGCGAACATCCCCCTGGAAATCCGTCAACAATTCCACTGCGATGAACAAGGCCACGTTCTGTTCTTCACAGCGCCTCCGATTGACCCTCAGACTCCGCCAAAGGAGGGCGCAGCCCTGGGCCACTCCGCTAGGTATCTCGCCGCGAAGAAGAAACGAGAGGCTTTGCTGGCTGCTAGGCGCAAGGCGGAGGAGGCTGAGCGCCCTGAAAAGGACCGTTTGGCAAAGCGCAAGAGAGAAGAAGATGATCAGAAGTTCCAGAAAGCGGTTGGAGATTTGCGCGTCAAGGCAATGAAATTCCTTGAGAATCAGCTAGCAGAGGCTACGGCGAAGGAATACCAGGTCCTCTTCAATGGCGATGTTGAGAGTGGAGTTGAGGCGACCGTGGACAGGCTGGCCGAGATGCAGCAGACCCAGGCGGAGCGGAACAAGGCGATGGCAGAGCGGAAGGCCAAGGATGAAGCTTCTGCCAACGTCCCAATTCGTGGCCTGAACGTCACTCTGGACGAGAGCACTTGAGGGTGGTGAAGCAAGGGCTGTAGAGCGTGGACTGTACTTTTAGGTTTGCATGTTTCGGAGCAGGCGGGTCTTGGAGTTGACTTCTGGCTGGTACGGAGTCTCAAAGGGTTTCACTGCTTGTATTGAGGTTCTCGCCCGAGTTGGCTTCTCATAGAGACTAATTGGTAGCCATGAGATAGCTCCAATAATTGTTCTGATCAGATTCTATATGTTGGCTCAACTAAAATGAATCTGGGTTACGTTGTGACACTTCATAGTGTGTCTCGTCATAGTATCTGCACACCTTTCTGCTACCGCTTATGGTGGCTCATGTTTTTTTCAGAGTTCGGAATCAGATGGAAGCTCTACTTTTTGAATATCTGGTAAACTCGTTAGGACACCTCACGCGGTGGCAGAGGAGTGTAAATGGATTAGAACTGTGATCCGTTACCCTAGATTCCTGAAAATACTATGAGGCTCTATAAGTGTTGCTAGAGAATTGTGCGGATATCTATGACCACGTACTGTACAGGAATGTGAGCCATTCAATCAGTAGTTAGCAATATGCTGGCACCGTTTGATGTCTCGATAACCGTGACCCCTGCGATTATCGACCAATCACAGACCACACATTTTTTCAGGCCGAAAGCCATGACCTATCTTCGCAGCTATCCCCAAGCATCAATCCATCCTTTTGATCACCAGCAACATGCCAGCCGCTTCAGCTAACAGCGGCAAACCCTCACGTGTGAGGCGGAGGAAGAAACGGACAGAAGGTAAATCTCATCCTGAATAGAAGACTTTTTCACTTCCTCAACCCTTTTCATATCGACTCCAAGTACCAAGCTCAAGCTGAACAGTTTCCTCGTCTGAATCCTCCTCGTCGTCAGATTCGGAGAGTAGTAGTGAGTCAGAGAAAGATGTGAAGGCTGCCAAGGTATGTCTTTGCACCTTAAAAGATGGCGGGAGTGGGTTTTCCGGTTCTAACGTGGCGGAAGGCTCAGCCGACGAAGGACGTTAAGAAGAAGAACCCGCGAAAAATACAGAAGAGGGAGTCGCCCGAATCTTCAAAGGACTCTGAAGACTCAGAGGAAGTCGATGATGCTGTATTTGCCCCTTCTTTTACGGCTGTTCTGTACAAACAAGATTCTGTTACATCCCATTTCTACCCGTAAATTCTTCAATCCACCAGCATCCCAGACATACCATTTCTTTCCCAATTCTGTATCATCCTAACACCTCCCGCAGCCGCCACCACAGCCCCAAGAACCAAGCGAAGATTTCAAATCCTTCTACCTCCGCAGAGTGACCACCGAGCTCGCGGATGACCTCGACAAAGTGCGTCAGGCCAGCGATTTCCAAGACCGGAGCTTGCCTATGCTTGTGCATGCCCTGCAGCAGGGTGAGAGTATCTTCTCGAAGGAGGAGAAGGCGAGGATTCTGGCTGGGAAGAAGTAGGCAGTGTGGTTTTGGGTTTATTGGAGATTTGGTATCATTAGGGCTTCTGTCGGAGTTAATAGGCTGATTTTGCATCTGAAGCAGGGCCTTGAGGAGTTGACATTAAGATCTTGCGCTGAGCAGTACGTCTAGAGGTCCGTCAAAAAGTTTAGCCCCGCTCAAAATCATTCTATGAAGCGTCTAGTTTCGAGTGTGGTGCAATAGGATGTCAAAAACGATATAGGCACCTTGTAGTCTGATTTAGCTCGTTCAACGCTTGACATTAAAAGTATTTTTGAGTGATATCTGCTGAGGTCCATCAGGGGCGCATCAAGTACTCAAAAACTTCATACGCAGACGGCTAATCTAGAGCTTAGTGCAAGAGAGTGGTAACCAAAGATACAAAGTACCCAAGGTCCGATTCAGCTCGTTAAAGCCGTTGCATCTAAAGCTCGATCTCAGTAGTACCTGCAGAGGTCCGTCAAGCTACCAATCACGTATTCAAAGACATGATTCGAGGCGTGTGATTTGAGATCTCGTAGAAAATTGGGTTGAAAATAGTATCGCTTCTGGTCCACAATGTTAGAGCTACGAAACGCCGTGTGCTGAGCCAAAACGTGCAACTATTATGCATGAATATCGTAACGTCGTCACGGTCGTTCAGAACGATAAAATCACCTCAGGGGAGCCTCAACTGGTTCTCAGAGCCCTCAACCATCCTTCCATTCAAACTCGATTCGCCATGCCAACAAGAACGGATGCTTGATGATGACCATGTCATGCGCTAGTTTCATGACCTGCTCCCTTTTGTCCTTCTTCTCCTGCATGGGCAACACGACAAGCAGGTCATAAGCACGTTGGAGTAGCTTCTCTTCATACCCCCTCCTCGTCTCATCATCATTCGTCCAGTCGATGATGTTCTGGTATAACGCCTCTAACTCGCTCTTCTGGTAGACCTCCCGCCTCGTCTCTGAGGTCACCTCTGCGATCCTCGCCCCGAGCCGTGTCTTGCGCTCGCCAATCAGCCGGTTTATTAGCTCCGATTCCGACGTCTCCGTGATCTCAGCCAGGCGCGTGTATGTGAGGGACGGGTGCGGCAGGCGGCCTTCGAGGAACGAATAGACGGGGCTGGTGGGAAGCTGCGTCGCAAGCGCTTTGGCGTATTGGGCCTTGGTGCCGTGCTTACAGGCGAAGTCGACGAGCTTGTCGATGCTACTCTGGGCACGGTGTGCGTCTTCTCTGCAACCTGTTAGATCTTTTCTCGGCTACAGTCTACACTGTGGGCCATGCACGTACGCAGCGGCGTAGATCTCAGCCAGGCGAAGCCCCACGGGTATGTATTCGTCCACTCCAGCGGGACCCTGGCTCTCTAACACGCCCTCCAATCCCCTCCATGCTTGAAGGTCGTCGGGTTTGATCTGTGTCGCGGTCTCGTAGGCTTTTGCGGCTTCTTGCGTTTTGCCAGACTTGTCGAGAGCACGGCCTAGGAACAGCTTCCTGAGTTGCTGTTAGATCTAGATGGTCAGGTGGAACTAGTCGAGCTTACGCGAAGTAGTTCTGCGCGTCCAGATTGAGGACCTTGTTGGCTTGGGATATAGCCTCGGGGTAGTTTCCGGCGTCCAGGGCAGCCTTCGCGGCTTTGAGGCCGGCTTTGGTGGCCATGGTGGGGGTTTTCTGGCAATTAGAATGAATCACCGTTTGGGACGTACGGGAGTGAGAGGGTAGGGCATCTTTACTAGTGAACGAGATAGCTAGAAGCTATAGGCATTAACGACTCATGCGTAGCAAGTGTTAATAGTGAGACGATGGAATGTGAAAGCTCGAAATGATTGATGTCAAGGGCGTCGATCTGCCGCTAGCACGAACGAGGTCAAGCGACTTTTCAGCCCTACGTCAAACACCACAACACCCTTCCCTTCGACGCCGCTTGTGGAATTCTTCTGGCAACACAATCACCTACTCTTTCTCCCTGTCCATGGAAGTACCAGGTAATCATACGCCTTCAGAATGACAGATCAAATAGGCCTCGGCCTAGACGGTGCACAAGATCTTCAAGACTTTGATATTGGCGTCGTCCGCGAATTCATCACTTTCTTCCCTGACAATGGACTTTCCAAGGTCCTGAAGGGCTATCTGAGTAGCGGCGCCTCTCAATTTCCTCTGAGAGCTACTAGTGCTACTGCAGAAGGAGGTGTCAGCCTCGAGAACGACGAGGAAAACGAGGAGGATGTTCCCCTCACTTCGGAAGATTGTTTGGTGCTCATGACGGTTAGTCTGACGCTTTTTCAGAGCGGAACTTCGACTGATGAATTCTAAGGATGGCGTGGACGAAGCCAAAGACTCAGTTCTGGCTCACCGTTTGATGAGCGAGTACTATCTGTTCTTGGAAGAGTATGAAAGCGCCGTCGAGACTACCCGTAGGGGACTGAAACTTGTTGCAATCGAAACCAAGAAGTCGGGCCTCAAATTCCAGAAGATTCTAGATGCGTTCAATAGCACCCTCGCGACAGCATTAATTCACCACCAGGCCCCAAAAAACCATCCAGAGGCGAGAGATATATTCGAAGAGATCCTTCGTCGAAAGCCACAGTTCACTCCTGCTCTTATAGGACTTGGTCTGATCTTAGAAGAGGAAGAAGAGTATGCCGAAGCAGTTACGTTTCTTGATAAGGCCTTTGAGAATGACCCGGGCAATGTACGTATCGGTGCGGAAGCGGCTTGGTGTCGAGCTCTCAACGGAGACTATACTACTGGTCTGAGTGAACTCGAAGAGTTCCTTGAGTATCCCCAGATGGATTTGAAGCTGCCTCGCGCTAGAGAACTCCGAGCGCAGACATTGTATCGAATCGGAATCTGCCTTTGGGAACTAGACTCTTCTGCCTCTGCTCGCAAGGATCGACAAGGATCATACGCGAGATTTCTTGCCTCCATAAAGGCCAATCCCAATTTTGCACCTCCATATACCAGTCTCGGAATCTTCTACGAGGACTACAAAAAGGACCGAAAGAGGGCTCGGCAATGTTTCCAAAAGGCCTTCGAACTCTCCTCTTATGAATTAATCGCAGCCGAACGACTTGCCCGGTCGTTTGCAGATCAAGGAGAGTGGGACATTGTCGAGGTTATTGCGCAACGGGTGGTCGGCTCTGGAAAAGTTAGGCCGGCGCCTGGTTCTAAGAAGAAGGGCGTGAGTTGGCCGTTTTCTGCTTTGGGTGTTGTTCAGATGAACAAACAAGAGTACCAGAAAAGCATCATCTCGTTCTTGTCAGCCCTCCGAATCAGTCCAGATGATTACCACTCTTATGTTGGACTAGGAGAGAGCTATCACAACTCCGGTCGCTATAACTCAGCTTCGCGAACGTTCAACTATGCGGAAAATCCCACAGATGGAGTTGAGATGAAGAAGTCCGGCGAGAGTTGGTTTACCAAGTACATGCTAGCGAACGTTCATCGTGAACTGGGAGAGTTTGACGACGCCATTCGAGGGTACGATTTAGTGCTGAAAGAACGACCTAAAGAATTTGGAGTTTGTATTGCGCTACTTCAGACTTTGGTAGAAAGCGCTTGGAGGAATATTGAGACTGGCTTCTTTGGGGCAGCCGCCGATAGCGCCCTACGAGCAATCGGCGTCGCTATATCTGTGTCCGAATACAAGCCACAAGCCTTCAACTTATGGAAAGCCGTTGGAGATGCTTCAGCTATATTTTCCTGGGTTCAAGAGCGGCTAAGCGATATACCTTTGCGGAAGATAGAGAGCCTGCTGAAGGTTGATATCGACAGCAGCATTTATGACCTATTCCATGAGACTGATGGCATTGGATCCGGCCAGCTTGGTCTCTTGTCTGCAGACGACCAAACAAGCCCTGTTCTCGCTCGATCCCTGCATGCATCAATTCTTTCTCAGAAGCGAGCTATACATAGCTGTGCAAACGACATACATGCACAAGCAGTGGCCTGGTATAACCTGGGATGGACGGAACATCGCGCTCATGTTTGCCTCGAACAAAACCAGGATTCTTCTCAAGGAAAGGCAGGCACCACAATGCTCAGAGCAGCCATGAAATGTTTCAAGCGCGCTATTGAACTTGAGGCAGGAAATTCCGAATTTTGGAACGCTCTTGGTGTCATCACGACGCCATTGAATCCCAAAGTAGCTCAGCACTCCTTCGTCCGCAGCCTCCATCTAAACGAGCGCAGCGTGCGCGCATGGACGAACCTAGGGACCCTTTACCTCATCCAAAACGACTTGGAGCTCGCTCATCAAGCGTTTTCTCGTGCGCAATCTACAGATCCAGATTACGCTCACGCTTGGCTCGGAGAGGGTCTCATTGCTCTCCTTTACGGTGATCCATCGGAGGCCCTCTCACACTTCACCCACGCCTTTGAGATTTCCGATTCTGCGAGCTTAGTCTCGAAGCGACAGTATGCCCTTTCATCGTTCGACTATCTCATCTCCACCCCGTCTGCCTCGAGCAACATTACGAATCTAATACAACCCCTCTTCGCCCTCCATCAACTCGCATTTCAGAGACCTGATGATGTGCCATACCGACACCTTGCATCACTTTTCATGGAACGCGTTGGCAACCACGACGCCGCAATCGAGGCTCTGACTTCTCTATGCGGTACAGCTGAACAGGAATACGAAGAATCAGAATCCCCAGCTTCGCTCTCTCGGTATGCACACGCAAAGACAGACTTAGCGAGGAATAAGCTTGCCGCTCACAACTATTCCGAGGCTGTAGAGGACGCAGAGACAGCATTAGATCTGACTTCTGACGCTGACTCCTGCTCCATGACCCCAGAGGTACTTCGCAAGACTCGACTTTCTGCTCGGCTTACTTCTGGGCTTGGTCACTTCTACCTCAACGACATGGACAGCTCCCTAGCATCTTTCCGTACGGCACTAGAAGAGAGTCAAAGCTCGCCTGACGTAGTGTGTCTTGTTGCCGAGGTCCTCTGGGCAAAGGGCGGCGAAGAGGAGAAGTCGGTTGCACGCGAGCAGCTCTTCGAGAGCGTCTCAAAGCATCCGAATCACGTTGGCTCAATCACACTGCTTGGTGCCATGGCTGCGCTGGACGAGGATACTGAGACGATGGAAGCAGTTCGCGATGATCTGGCTTCGTTAAGGATGAAGCCGAATCTAGGTGTCTTACAGCTTATTCGCGTCGAGGAGGTCCTTGATGCTATTGCATTCATCAATGGCGGCGACGAGGGCGCCGAGAGGGAGACCAGACATAGTATCATGCTTGCACCTGGGAAGGTGACTGGATGGGCGCAACTGGCCGAGGTCAGCGAAGAGATATTCCCGGCACAGATGGCGCTCAAGACGGCGGAGAAGAGTGTTCCACCATTGGGAGCACTCGGTGCTGTGGAGCTGAGTGAGGCATTCTCAGGCATAGGAACCTTAGGAGATGCTCAGAGAGCAGTTTCATTGGCGCCATGGGCTGAAGGAGGCTGGAAGGCCATGGGGAATGTCCTCGAGTGAGGTGAAATGAAAAACGTTGAAGTCTGAGCCTCAGAGACTCGGTTTGATCCTCATGCTTCCATAGCCTTGAAGATCGCATCAGTTCGGAGTACTAAGCATGCGAGTCAGGTTGGCAAGTCTGTAAAGTAGAGCATATGCAGGCATTAGGCGGATGCATGGTTTGTACTATAAATGGGTTTCATGAGAGACGGGATACTAGAAGGTTACAGTTGAACAAGACTGTTCCACGAAAGTATGATAGTTACAAACAGGAAATCTTTGAATGCTTCTTCCAGCGCATTCGGCTTAAATTGCTTGGAGGAGTCCATGCTCAGCGAGGTCTTTCTCTGTTTGCAGTATCGTTCAAATTGCTGAGTACAATCTTGACTCTGAAGACGCTCGGAGTCAATATACCCCGCGTAGTTCCCCTTCGAGAGCCTGTAACAGACTAGCGCAGGAGTTGATTGGCGTGATGCTTACATACCCCTTGCTGCATATCGTGACTCCATATCCCTCACTTTCGTGTGGCAACAGTGACTCACCTTGCTGAGACCTGCAGAATACGACAGCCGGTTAGCCATTTTCTCACTGCAAATCTCGGTATAGAAGTTGTGGTTGGTGAGCATTAGGGCGCATCACGTGAGAGATTAAGCGAGACGCCAACTTCCGGGGCGAACGTCAATTTGAATTGATAAGCAGCGGATCGCACAAAACACCGACGTCGCCGTCGCCATCTTTCTTTCATCCTCCTCCACCCGTCGAAACCTCACCCCGACACCTTCAAAATGGCCCGCCGACCTGCCCGCTGCTACCGCTACTGCAAGAACAAGCCGTACCCCAAGTCCCGCTTCAACCGCGGTGTGCCCGACCCCAAGATCCGCATCTTCGACTTGGGCCGCAAGCGTGCCTCCGTGGACGACTTCCCGCTCTGCGTCCATCTTGTTTCCAACGAGTTGGAACAGCTCAGCTCTGAGGCGCTCGAAGCCGCGCGTATCTGGTAAATATACCCCCAGGAGGCTCAATCAATCCCAGGCGGAGCTTCAAGACAATGAAACGTTGCCTTTATGAATTTTTGCTAACTCGTCGCAGTGCTAACAAGTGCGTTGAATCCAGTCTCTTTTGTCCCGACCGTCGACGGACATACCAAGCACCTGAGGAAGGAAACTCTGGCTGATACAGTGGATTTAGGTACTTGACCAAGAACGGTGGCAAAGATGCGTTCCATCTACGCGTGAGGGTATGTTTCGAGCAGAAACCACTCAAAAACGGCATAGGCTAATTGCGTTCAGGCACACCCCTACCACGTCGTCCGCATCAACAAGATGGTAAAGATATCACCCTTTTAAGTGACGAGTGCAAATCTAACATGCTCAAGTTGTCGTGCGCTGGTGCCGATCGTCTTCAGACCGGTATGCGTGGTGCCTTCGGCAAGCCACAGGGTCTCGTTGCCCGTGTCAAGATCGGACAGATTCTCCTCAGTGTCCGAACTAGGGATTCCCGTATGTCTCAATAGCCTCAAAACTGGCTTATAAATGCTGATTATAAATCTAATTTAGAACGTGCCCACGCTCTCGAGGCCATGCGCCGATCTCAGTACAAGTTCCCCGGCCGCCAAAAGATCATCGTCTCCAAGAACTGGGGCTTCACCTCCATGCGCCGCGAGGAATACATCGAGGCCAAGAAGGCCGGCACCATCAAGCCTGACGGCTGCTACATCAAGATTCTGTCTACCAACGGACCGATTGCGAAGAACGTGGCGGCTTTCCCGTCTGCTTTCACTGCGTAAGCATGATGGGTGACATGGGATAGCGAATGGAGAGATGGAGAAAGGGTTGTGCTCATTCAAAACCGGAGGTTGTGTAGTTCAGATACCAATGCAACATGATCCGATCACCATATATTCATCCTCTAATATCTAAACATGGTAGAAACGTGTGTGGTGAACGGCAGGTTTTATACAAAACAGATGAAGAAGATTGATCTCGAAAAGCTATACTTCTAGCAATGCAGTTAAGCTGAAGTTTTCGTCTAGCAATCCGCACCACAGCTAACCTGTAGATATATTCTGCATAACACTAACTCAGATACACAAATAGACCAAGTCTAGCAAGGGCATGTCGCATTTACAGATCTGATATGCGGCCGCGGGGTCTCCAAAATAGTGCACCACGAACCTCGGCACCTGCCACTCGGCCGATCACAAAGCTCGAAGCTGACCTTACGCTGAACCACGACAGCTCTTAACGTCCCATTGAGCTCCACCATGTAGTTAGTTCCAAAACTTCTTCCACTCCTTCTTTTCTTTCATTTTCCCTTGCCTTTCAGTTTTCCTCCCCCGTTCTTTCCGCCCGAAATGCCTCACGAAACCCTGACCCGCGCCACCGTCGCGTCCCACAACACCCCCGACTCCCTGTGGTGCATCATCGACCACCGCGTCTACGACCTCACCGACTTCGCCGACGCCCACCCGGGCGGGTCCGTCGTGCTCGAGCAAGTCGCGGGCACCGACGCGACCGAAGCCTTCTACAACCTGCACCGGCAAGCCATCCTGCAAAAGTACGCGCACCTCCGCATCGGCGTGCTCGACGGCGAGACGCCCGAAGCCATCGTCCCGCAGCCCGGCGACCTGTGCCCGGTGCCCTATGCGGAGCCGCTGTGGCTACGGCCCGAGTTCAAGAGCCCGTACTACAACGACAGCCATCGGCGGCTGCAGAAGGCGTTGCGGGTATTCGTGGACACACACGTCTACCCTGAAGCGCAGGCGCGCGAGAGCGACGGGAAGTACATCAGCCAAGCGCTGGTCGACCGCATGGCCGCAGAAAACATGCTGAGGATGCTGCTCGGGCCGGGGAAGCACCTGCACGGGAAGGTGCTGCCGGGGGGCGTGAAGGGGGAGGAGTTCGACTACCTGCACGACCTGATCCAGGCGCAGGAGTTCAATCGGGTGAACGCGCGGGGGTTCCAGGATGGAAATATGGCGGGGATGGCTATTAGCCTCCCGGCGATACTGCAGTGGATGGGGGATGAGGGCGTGAAGCAGCGGGTCGCGGAGGAGGTGTTGAGTGGGCGGAAGAAGGTGTGTTTGGCGATTACGGAGGCATTTGCGGGGAGCGATGTGGCGGGGTTGCGGACGACGGCAAGGAAGACGGAGGATGGGAGGTTTTACGTTGTGAATGGAACGAAGAAGTGGATTACGAATGGGATGTGGTGTGATTATTTCGTGACGGGGTGCAAGACGGAGAAGGGGTTTTCGGTCATTCTGGTTCCAAGAGGAGAGGGGGTCGAGACGAGCTTGATCAAGACGTCGTATTCGACGACTGCGGGGACGGCGTTTGTGGAGTTCAACAACGTGAAGGTTCCGGTGGAGAATCTACTGGGAGAGGAGCATAAGGGGTTCGGGGTGATCAGTAAGAGAAGAAGCCGTATTAGTCGAAGTACTCAGGTTGCTGATCAACGCAGTGAGCAACTTCAACCATGAACGGTTCATGATGGTCTGCGCCGTGGTTCGAGCATCTCGGACGGTAGTAGAGGAGTGCTTGAAGTGGTCCAACCAGCGGATCGTTTTCGGGAAGAAGCTCATCGAACAGCCCGTGATTAGGCAAAAGTGAGTCATTGTATTGCTTTCCCTCTTCCAAACAGTCACGAAAGATTGAGACTGGAAACGGAGCCAGCTAGCGGCAGAATCCGAAATGCAAACCCCGAATGTCACTCTACGCGCAATTTATCTAGGGCTGACGGGATATAGGCTGGCGAGGATGATATCGCACGTGGAAGCCAACCAGGCCTGGCTCGAGCAGATTGCTTATCAGATGAACAACATGAGCTATGCGCAGCAGGCGAAACTGCTGGGTGGCCCTATTGGATTGCTGAAGTCGTACTCGACGCGCTCAGCCCATGAAATCGCAGACGACGCGGTTAACATATTTGGAGGACGAGGTTTGACCCAGACTGGAATGGGCAAGGTCATCGAGATGTTCAACCGTGGCAATAAGTTCGACGCTATTCTCGGTGGTACAGAAGAGATATTGGCAGATTTGGGTGTGAGACAGGCCATGAAGGGGTTCCCGAAGAGCATGCTCTAGCCGAAGCTGTTGTGTGGAACATGCCGAGTTGTGGGGAGACTTGGAGGCACAGGAAGAATTGTCGATGTAACATCCGCATCTATAGCTGTCCAGGGGGTTTCACTGAGCTAAAAAAGGGACGAAATAGGAAATGTAGGTTAAATTCCAACCTACCACACTGTATCACAACCTCGGAATACAGGACAACCTGGGGATATAGGACGGGGAATGTATTAGGGGCTCTTTCTGGATGCAAGTCTCAAACTCAGAGTCAATCTCGATGTGTAGAAACGTGCCAATGTTCTAACCGCCGGCGAGCTGCATATCACGTCTGGGCGTTCTTCATCACGATGCTCAACGGAATCTGCAGCATGGGCACGGCGGTAAGGCCAAAGGCACGATTCCCGCGCTCTCTAGCTGTTGTAATATCAGCTCAGCCAGAATGTCGGTGAGTAGCGCTCGAGGGTGGGCAAGTGCGAGCAGAGTACGTGTACAGAAGGAGGCCCCCCCGCGGGCTCAACAGATGCACCGCACGACGTGTCACCACCAGGGCAGGGCCAGACCTGGCGCCGCGCGACACGACGGACGGTACCGAGCAGAGGCGACTTTTGACAGCGAAGGAGAGCGAACTCGGCTGCTGGTGGATGACTCGGCCCCGGCTGGGCTTGGGTCACGGGCTGTCAGTCACGGCGGCGTCCATTCACACGGCGGCAGGCCAGCCTCACAGGCACGGCGGACGGCTCGGCTGGGACTCGGGCATGCTGCAGGCATGGAAAGCCGTCGAAGGGCCAGATGCACGATCCCGACTCGTGCGCTGAGTTCGCAGCTGCTGGGGCTTGCCGCCGACGCCGCATCGCCCGTCCAGAGTAATATGGCCCTCCGCCTTGTCCAAGCCCCGTCACCTGCTTAACAACACCCTTTCACACTGCTCTGCTGATTCACTTCCCTCCACCGGCCTTTTATCAACCTCCTCGCGCCACACTCTCCTTCGCTCTTACAATCCCTCATAGAACCAACCTCCCTGCCATCTTCGCGCCCGCCTTCGCCTTATCTCCACCACTGCTCACAGCGCCACCACGCCTGTCGTCATCACAGCACGCCTCGCTCCCTCACTCACACTCACGCCTCTACTCGCCGCCATGCCTCGCTCCAACAGCATTTCCTCCATCTCGTCGGCCTCGTCCCTCGCCGAGTCCGAAGAGAGAATGCAGATCTTCGTCAAGAACATTGCAGGCGACAGTGAGTACCCTCCAGCAGCCTCAGCTCCGTTCATCCGGCTAACCAGCAGCAGCAATACCACTCACCGTCCCTTCAAACACCTCTATATCCACTCTCCGCTCGCTGCTCGCACTGCGAACCAACCTCCCGTCGTCAGACCTCCGCCTCGTCTTCGCCGGCAAGCACCTTTGCGACTCCGAGTCTACCCTCGCCGACTACAGCATTGCGAGGGAAGCGACACTACACCTGGCCCTACCTCTGCGTGGCGGAATGCCGCCCAAGAAGATCCGGTGCAGCTACAAAACCTGCAAGGACGCGGCCCAGCGCATCGTCGGCGACTGTGGCTTCTGCTCCGGCCACTTCTGCGGGAAGCACCGCCTGCTAGAGGACCACAAGTGCGAGGGGCTCGAGGATTGCAAGAAAGAGAGCCACGAGCGGAACGCGGACAAGCTCAACTCGGAGCGGACAGTAGCTATCAAGGGGATATAACGGGGCCAAAATCGGGATCGGAACTAGGATCTCATGCTTGGTTAGCAGCACAGCGCGAAATGCTTCCCTTGATTATCTGAAGCGTTTTCGGCAACCGGCGTTCACATGCTTTTGGGAGAATCCGATTTGCGGGTCTAATACTGATTATTTGAAGGGATTGCCCTTCTATATTTTCGCTGCGGTATATGGAGCGACAACTACTCAGGGGCTTGAATAGCTGGAGTAGTTAATACCTTTGACTCAATTCACAACTCATAAACATAGACAACTACACTTTGCCACGTTCGTACACGTCTGACTCTGAAGCCTGGAAGAAGTTTTCCTCATTCTCTTCCCATGTGGCGAGATCGCCTACAGAATCTGGAAAACAACCTGGTCACGCGACATGCACGCCTCGCCCTCACGCTTCTCTCAGGGCTGATCTTGCTGACCCGACTCCGCACCTCTGTAATAGGTTGCTGCTGTAGCACTGCCGCAACTCTCTTTTGGCGCTAGGCTCGTAAAGAGACTGATCTGTTACTATCGCCAGAGCGCTCGCGGCGTCCAAGGTTGTTTCCAGACTTCTCGGCGAACATATTGCATTCTAGACAGCCGAGCGGCCATAGGAGCATCACATTGGCGCCCGGAACCTGCATCTTAGAAGTCAGATGAAGAGCTAGGCACGTGGTACGTGAAGTATTTGGTCGACCCCTAGGACATGTGGCTGCTGACACATAGGATGCTTCAGACATGTCGAAGTGGTTTGCAACGACTGTTGTTTATACAAGCATTAACTATATTGGACTGCAAGAACTGTTCCGACGTTGTCATCGAGTTCTGCAAGACTATGTACCCGGCACCGGTATCGGATGCCCATCTCTTTCCCCGGAATCCTGCTGATAAGATAGATAACAGTGAGTGGAATTTTCCTGCACGAGGCATGGTGACGTTTTCTTCCGACTGTTCGATGCTAGTCATCGGTCTTCACTAGAGTGGACCTCACGAATCATTGTTCGAAACGATTGTTGGATAAAACTCCATGGATGACCCTCCTGGCCTTTGAAAGCGAGCACCGGACAAAGAAAGGCTTTATTGCCTCAGAAGATCGTCCGGGCGTATCTCGGAAAGATCAATTAGAGTTCGCCGGGGAGCCAGAGATGGAGTTGCAATCCTGCCGTCAGGAAGCCCCGGAACGTGTCCGTATTTCCAACCACAATACCGAGACGTGTTCATCTGTCTGTACTTGGCGCTGAGTATCGTCCTGGTACAGCATCTTGGCGACGCTTCCAAGTCGGTCCGGAACACCTGTATGCATCAGCGTCAGGGGGCTGTACCGAGCGTGGCCAAATCCACCCGATTCCAGAACCGCAATTCTTCAGCTCGCTTGCATCCGCTGCCACGGGTCTTTGAGATGGCAGATCTCAATGTGACGTACTTTCCCTTGGCTCAAAGGCTCAGCCCTCCGGGTGACGAGGCAGCCGTGGGACAAGCTTTTCAGGCAATCGACAACTCAATGATTTTCCTTGGATTGCTTCTTCCATGGTAGTATATCTACTCAATGCTTTTGCAGTCTCCGTTATCTTTCCTTTTCGTCTCCCTGCCTAGTCTGCCACATATCTCTGCGTTCATTTTAGCACCCTGATATGTGTGTTCCCATGCCAAGTTGCATGTATCATGCCTAGAAATTACAAATCCCATCAGGCCTACACTTTTCGTCGCACTATCGCTCCGGATTGCTCCAGAAATAAGAGCTAGACACGCCTATAGATGCGGGTGAACAGAAAACAGACGGGAGATTGCATCGATCCTCAGCGGATTGGAAGAAGCCTCCTACCCGCTTGCGGTGGAGCTGCTGAGCGAGCGGACGACAGAATTCCACACGGCTGCGCTTCGCCGTACACTCCGCCAGCTTGCCAAGCGATTGCGGGCCCTCCCGCTCCGCTAATGCGCAGCGGCGACGCCTCCTTGCCGAACGTATCTGTATCACCCATCGGGCACAAAACTCTTGGAGCCTCTCTAGGCAGAGGCGGAGCCCCAGCCCAAACCCCTTTCCGGTTACGTCAATGTTCTCCTCGGGACAATCTGACTCTCTGATGCTCCTCATGGGACCTAGTCTCAACGGAATGTCGTGGTTGATTGTTCTGGAAAGGGGGGAACCGTGGTACCGCGACTGGCCGCCAGCACTCCATTGGTAGACCACACTTTTATCTCTGGCCAGACTACCAGCACCTCCCCGCTAGCTTGGCAGCTCTCGTATTAATCTGCTCCCTACGGCGTACAAAATGAAACGTAGCGGAGGGTGGGTTAGATTCTCGTCTTGGCGCTTCTTGGGTTTCCTCCGTGACGAATGAGCCTGATCATCTTCCCACATAACGTCACTAACTCATGAAGCACGCCAATTCTATAGATACCAACTGATCCCCACTAACTTTAGTGGCTATATATCCCCGCCATATCCAAAAATCTGCCCAAGATTCATTCTTTGATCAAAATCCCTCAAGTCTACTTTCAAAATCGCCATTATTACAAGGGCCCATTCATCTCCATTGAAACCCCTTCGCATTACGGTATATTTCATTATTGGCGCTATTATACAGCTTTGATGCAGTCCATTCGTCATATTTGACCATCAAAACCGAGGCCGTAACACGAAACGAAAATCTTCCTTCGAATGTCGAGCACGACCGCTACGATGGATTTTGTCGAGGCAGCGAGCCAAACGTGTGCCGACGCTCGCATGGAGATCAACTGGCCACGAAGTTGGCGAGCTTACTTCTGCTGGCTCGGATGCTTCTTCCTCATGTTCAACAGCTGGGGCCTCGTCAACGCTTATGGAACCTTCGCCTCCTACTACATGGGCCACACGCTGAAAGACCAGGCCGGTGGTCAACTGGCACTCAACCTGATCGGTTCGACGCAGTCGTTTTTGGTCCTGCTCTTCTCCGCGCCCGTGGGGAGGTTGCTCGATGCTGGACACTTCCGCGTGGTCATCGGCACGGGCGCTTTCCTCGTGCCGTTCGGTTTGATGATGCTTAGTATTGCGGTACCGGCCGAAACGGGTGCGAAAGGAAATTATGCTTTCATCTGGCTCACTCAGGGTCTCACCACTGGGCTAGGAATGGCTTGCTACTTTGTGACTAGCTCTCAAGGTATTTACAAAGCATCGCAACAATGGTTCCATAGCCACTGACTATGAGATATTTAGTTGCTGCTACCTGGTTCCCTCGCCGCAAAGGGCTGGCTGTTGGGTTTGTAGCCTGTGGTGCGAGTGTTGGTAAGTTTCTCAACTCTCGATTAATACCTCAACCCAATATCTCTCCTCGCGAGGACTTCAGAGGATAACGTCGAGTCTAGCTGGCGTCGTCTACCCAGTAATGATACGATACATCACTGCCATCCTTGGGTTTAACAACGCCGTCAGATGCGTAGCCGCAGTCGCAGCTGGCACGGGATTCTTCTCGTTCATCTTCGCAACTCCCGATCCACAGCACGAACATCCACGACCACAAAGCTACCGGAAGCTGAGAACATGGATTGATACCGCGGCATTCAAGAACAGTGCCTTCTGCTGGTACATGATATCGATCGCGTTCCTCTTCGGTGGATTCTACCCTGTATTCTTTAACTTGGAAGAGGTCAGTCAACTTTAGCCTTATCCGCTAGAGACACTCCGAAGTTAACATCAGTTCTCTCTCCTTAGTGGGCAGCAACTCGCAACTTCGGTTACCGTGACGGTCTCGGTGCCGCAAATTCACAGAGCCCGCCGAAGACATCAGGCCACGAAGATCCCATCCAGACCTTCTGGCTCCTAAGCATCATGAACGGATCCAGCACCTGCGGACGTCTCATCATGGCCTTCCTTAGCGACAAGTAAGCATCCAGTACTTCCATCCAACACAAACACACCGAAAGCTAACACTACCCACCCCCCTCCAGATTCGGCCCCCTAAACATGCACATCGCCACGACCCTCATCTGCGCCCTCCTCATCCTCTTCTTCTGGACCTTCGCCGCCTCCACCACCCACGCCATCGCCTTCTGCGTCCTCTTCGGCGCCTTCTCCGGCGCCGTCATCGGCCTGCCGCCCGCAGGCGTCGCCAATATCCTCGCCAACTGCTTCGCCCGCATGCGCCTCTCCCGCTGCGTCTCCACCTCGCGCGCGCCCTCCCTCCACCTCATACCCAACTCCGACACCGCCGCCCTCAACACCCTCCCCACCACCCTCTCGCCCCACGCGCTCGAGAAACTCCGCCAAGTCGCCCTCGACGACGACACCGACGTGGCGTTTGGGCCCCACGCGCGCCTCGGGCAGTGGGTCGGCATGATGTACAGCGGCGCCGCGGTCCCGGCGCTCGCGGGGCCCGTTATTGCGGGCGCGCTGGTCCAGCGGTATAGGGACTACATCACCGTGCAGATGTGGAGCGGCGCGTGTCTGGTGCTCAGCGCGGCGTGCATGGGGATCGCGCGGTGGCATCTGCCGAGCCGCGGGGGGTTGTGCTGGAACGAACGCACAATGAGCTTCTTGCCGTGGAGGGGAGGGCGGAGCGAGGGGGGCGAGGAGAGCGAGAGGGAGGAGATTGTGGGGGCGGTGAGGGGAAGTAGGGGGGTTGAGGGAGAGGGGGAGGGAGAGGGAGAGGAGAAGAGGAGTTTGGGAGGGAGTGAGATTAGGGGGAATAGGTTTGTGGGACGTTGAGGGGGGCGTGGAGAGGGGAGTGGTATGGAGTGTTTCTGAGTGGCGGTGCCCCTTGAACTCTTTTTGGCTTTTGGCTATGGCGTTTGCACGGGTAGGCGCTTCGCTTGGGGAGTTTGACGATTATGTGGTGGGTTGGGAATGGCGCTGAGGTGCTCGCTGATGGGTTCAGCGTCTGATGCATGGTTCTCTCGCTTGTAGCGACTTCATTCTAGTCTTCTAGACTCTAGAGACAGAACGAGACAGGGTATTTCAGGAGTCTTGTCGTTGGCACCAACGACGACGAGCTTGTCTTTCGTTAGATACCCATATATAGATCGACCGATCTCAACGCTACGGCGCAAATACAGGAAACTTTTAACCGCACTCACTCCTATAAACTGGTTTGACTCTTGCATGCGACCGTGACAGGTCATAAGTCTGTGCACACGCGTGTACCACTGCTTGGGGTACCCTATGGAATTTCAAAAACCTACATGCGATGTCAAGTTTCAAGTAGTGCGAATTAGACTGCCTCTCAACTGCCTGGCTGCTTGCTAGCTGGGCTGCTCCTCACAGTGGTGTTGAGTGAGCAAGATTGGAGTCAAGAAGTGATTAGTCCGCGTGCCCAGACTTATGGCCTAGCACCTCTGTACACTTTTCCTAGCACTGCTTTAGGCTCCCTGGTATGTTCTTTCCAATCCGAAAACGACAAGTTTAACACACCTGACAGCTCCCCAGGCCACCCCAGACAGTGTTAGCTCAGACTACCATTTCATATTCCACGGCTGGCTTTTGGTATGGAACGGTGATCTAAAATTAAGTGGGCTTGTGTTAGGGGTATATGCATATGACAGCGGGAACCGTTAAAAGAGGGGGATTTCATGCAGAGCGGGGGACAATCTAAGGCGGGTTTTTCGTTCATGAGAGTAACAATGCGAAGCTTACAAATGCTGTTGGAGTTGGTAGTTAATATTATGGTGTTTCGGGACCCCCTTAATCACACTCGAACTGAAATAGATTTGCCTAGAGCGAACGAATTACACCAACTTCAGTCCTTTCTAATCCTCCAAGCCATCGTTGAAACGGCGGTGTCTTCTTACAGTGCCTTGCCGTAGATATTCGTACACTTTACTGTTCGTGTCTGTGGGGCTCCAACGTCCTTGTAGAACCCAGAGGCAGCAGATACACTTCTATCTGTGTACAGCCTGTTGACGCTGTCTGGGTTAGCCTCACGAGTTTACTAGTTGTCTAAACTACCGAGTGTCTCTTATTTGGAACGCTGAAAGTGCTATGAAGCTCCTCACACAGCGGTAAACAAGTGTACGGATTTCTATGACGAGGCATTGTATAACCCTCAAGGATAGGACGGCGGGTCCCCGAACACCCGCGTCTTCGACCCTCCATATATCCAAAGATCCAGCCGTTCAGAGACGTTGAACAGAAAGCGATCCATGCCGGTGAAGCTCCTCCCAGTTCCAGACATTTCCAACTGGTCGGCTAATGACAAGCCGTGCGCGACCACTGGCCTTTCTCCGCTTTCCACTGCCTTTTTCCAATCCGCCTGCCACTTCTCCGCCTTCATTTTCCCCTGCAGCTCAAGTACCAACGCTTCATCCTCCGAGGAGGGAGTGTCCACCGCCGACGGGTGGTAACTCCATTCTGTATCTGCCTGCGTCGAAGTGGAAGAGAACACTTCCCAAGCATCCAAGTCCAAGAGCCCGGACGACAGCAGCGACCCACGCATCCCTTCTCCAACGGAGCGCTGGCGCCAGGGAGGGAAATTCCTGATTTCATATCCCTAATTAGCAGCCATCCACACACACACACACACACACACACACCCTGATCCAACGCTCCCGCTCGGCACGAAGCACTCACGACACCGTGAACCTCACCAGCGCTCTCCCTCCGCGCGGACGGAGCACCCATTCTGCACTCGTCTGGCCCTCGACCGCGAACCCTGGTCCGATAGCTTTGAAAGCCGACGAGAGGACAATCCAAAGTGCGTGTTTGACAACGGCGGGGCAGATGCGGCGGATAAAGCCCTCTGCATTGATCGCGTCAGGGGTTGCGAGATTGTGCATCACGGTGTCGGCGGAGAGCTGGCGGGCGAAACGAGCCATCCATTTGAGTCGTCTGTTCGGGTCCAAGGCGTGCAGGCGGGTTTTGGAGAAGGTGTGCTCGTAGGGGGGATCAAGGTCGCAGATGTGCCCTTTTCGGCCTAGGGCTCGTGTTAGTTGGGATTAGTTGTGATGGGGAGGTAGGGGAGACTTACAGTCGGAGCAGAGCACTTTGTCGTGGAAGGCGAGGTATTTTAGTGGGCAGTTTGTAGTCTTGCATGCGTCGCACCAGTTTTGGACGTAGCCTTGGTAAGCCATTTTAGAAGTGCATGAATCAATGAGGGGGTGGTATGTGGTGTTTAACGATAGGATAAGCCTTGCGATGTAGCATTGTCATTTGAGAGAGGTGGCCGAGTATAGTTTCTTTCGTCGTTGTTATTACTGAATCGTTCTTGCCTGTTGTGTGTTGCTCCATTATACAGTACCTTGCCATAGGTATCTGCACACTTTCCTGCCACTGCCTGTGGGGCTCCAACGTACTAATAGAAACCGGGGACAGTGGGTACACTTCCAATCTGCGTACACCTTGTTAACGCTGTCTGGGATAGCCTCGTGAGTTTATTAGTTGTCCAAAATGCCGAGCTTGTCTCCTATTCGGAACGTGGAAATCACTATGAAGCTCCTCATGCAGCGGTAAACAAGTGTATGGGTTTCTATGACGAGGCATTGTAGCGAGGAAGGCTCCAATCTTGCTCACTTGACACCTTGCGAGGAGTAGCCCAGCTAATTAGTAGCTAGCGAGCCAAGGAGCACTGCGATTTGCACTGCTTGAAATTTGACATTACACCTAGGCCTTCGAAATCCCATGGGGGTACTCCAAGCAGTGGCAAACGGGTGTAAGACACTCGCCTCTTCCGCTTTCTTGCGAACGAGGCTTTCTGGAGATTTCATTTCATCATGGAAACGGTGGTCTCGGATGGAGCTCTGCAAACACAGGTAAGGTAGATTAGAAGTGTTGAAAGGGAAAGGAAGACTAAAGAGCTTACGAGTTAAGGGCTCATCTTCAGCGTCTAGGCCGAAGGTGTTGTTGGAGGAGGAAAGGTGTCGGCCTCTGAGAGGCTGGAATGTAATGGCGATCATGCGTGCACCTTCGATGAAGGTACGATTATGAGACGCTAGCTGTGCTACAACGGTGCGGATCCGGCGTTTCGAAATGTGAGTGTAAATCTCTCTTTCCTAGACCTTATCAGGACGGTTGTGATGTCCAGAGACCGATGCTGTAAAGGGAAGAGAAACAAGCTCGCCTAAACTTCTTGTCAGGACAATCGCTCAACATCTCACTAAGATTTCCCATATCCATATTATCCGTATTATTTTCTACACTTGGAAAATTCTCTAGGACTCGAAGGATGACGAGGAAGTATCGCTGGCGGTATTGACGAACATGATCGGATTGAAACACATTCCCCATTGTGCGTCACATGCAACAGTCATGAATAGACTGGCATCAGGATCTTCGGCCTTCGCGGTAAAGTCCTCCATAGAAGCCAAGAAATCACCAAGATCATTTTCCTCGTACCAGGTAACAGCCAAGTACATTGGCTTTTGCTTGAAGTCCGGAAGCTTGACCTTCGTCACAATGCCGAAGTTGCTTCCGCCTCCTTTCAAGGCCCGGAAGAGATCGGGGTTGTCGTGTTCATTTGCGAAAGCGACGCTGCCATTCACAAGGACGACCTCGTAGTCGAGGATTGTGTTGCAGACCCAGCTATGGCGCCCATAATTCCAGAAGGATCCCCCGCCGAGCGAGGAAGAAGCCTCCAATTCCAACGATGCCAGCACGTGCACTGGTGACGGAGAGGCCAGCGGATGTGAGCGCAAGGTCGCGGTATACAGAGAGCCAAGTGCTTCCAACACCTATCTAGGAGCTGGAGCTATCAGGGGATAGCTCAATGGTGTTGAGCTGGGCCAGGTCAATCGTAATCCCGTCAACGGTAGAGTAAGCACCGCTCTTAGTGGCGAACGTGGCTTGGTGCCTCACTACAACGTTGATAACAGTGCGCAGGTCATACGTGAAGTATGGCGTGACACGGCAGCGTGGGTGGATGTCTGTCACCTGTTGCAATGTCCAGTAATTGCTTTGCTGGGTTATATATTCTACTGACTCTGCGAAGAAGGGTTGGCCAGGGAGAACTCTACGTAATTCCAAGCACTAACAGTGTTAGCACCCAGTATAGACTTGGGAGGACTTGTGATAGTCTGATTGACAAAACGCATCCAACTTACTCCAGATCTAACTCCATCCGCGGCTTGAAGAACCGTTTGAGTTCCACAAGACCCGACGGCAGGAAATATGGAAATAAACAACCTGACTTTCTGAAAAGCTTCACTCTGAGAAAGAAAGGGAAGTCAATGCGTCGAAGCTATGTTTCTACCTTTGTATATTTCAGCCTAGGAAGTTACCAGAATCCTTCGGGTCTTGCTCGGACGGAGGCGGAGTACGGAGTACCTAGTTCAACTCGCTACGGCACCACACAATTTAGAATACTACGTAGTTATGAGGCATATTCGTTAACGGTCGCGTTGAGTCGTGGACGTCCCCATCGCGAGGATTATCTTGAGCGAAAATGAGATGAAGTCCGAGGTGGCCAAAGCGTCTGATCACGTGCTCCGCACATCAAAATCCCAGAGACCAGGTACTCCCCTCCAGACGAGATGATCTGTTCCAAGTTAGAAGTCCGGAATGCGGGTCGCTGCTTTGGTATTGGATTCCTGCAGCTGTTCCAGACGCTGGGTCTGGGTCCCGGCCTTGTATCACGTTGTGCAACGCATTCAACTCCAAATCCGACCTCATCAACCAGCAACTGAAACAAGTCTCTATCCGATCCCAACCGCATGTACAGATTCTCGAGGCACAGCATATACGAAAAATGCTGGGCAGTAGTGTAACTTCTCAACACTGTCACAGGCGAGACATGGACAACGCATGAATAATCACATGCAATGCAGAGAGTCTCAAAGGTGAAAGCAAGAAAGACATGGTATTATGATGATGCTTCCTCTATGCTTCTATGTCCGATAGGCAAGACCCTAAAGCCATCTACCAGGTACAATGCAGGGAAGGGAAGACCAGTTCACTCCCCGGGATATATCGACCTCGCTCCACGGCAACCATTTAGAAATTCCATCACATGAGAAACTGTTTACACATTGTCGGCAGCCTTATCGGAAACGTGCTCGGTGTTAATGGGGATCTCGAGGTGCTTCTCGGCGATATGCATCTCAGCAGCGAAGGTGGAATGGGGCTTCCACTTGGCCGAGGTGGCGGGAGTAGACTCCTCCAACATCTTGTCGACTTGCTCGAGCGAGAGACCCTTGGTCTCGGGAACGAGGAAGAAGGCAAATGCGAGCGAGACGCAGCAAAGACCACCCCACATGAAGAAGATTTTAGCGCCCAAGTTGGCATCGTGGGGACCATCGCCGACGAGGTAAGGAGTAATAACGGCAATGATCTGTATAGACGATTAGAAGCTGTTTGTTTGAAACACGGTATTTGGGAGTTGACTTACGCAATTCCAGAACCAGTTGGACGAGGTCGAGAGACCGACACCGCGCGATCGGATGGTGAGGGGGAAGATCTCTCCAACAAGAATCCAGGCAGTGGGGCCCCAGGTCATGGCGAAGACGGAGATGTTCAAGCAGATGAAAGCGATCATAGCGCTAACGGCCGCATGGTTGTGCTCCGAGGTCTTCCCGGCGGTAACTCCGATGATACCAACAATGAACTGCATGGTGATCATGCCGGCGGAACCGAAGATGAGGAGGGTTCGGCGACCGAAGCGCTCGACAATGTAGAACGACACCGGGGTAGAGCAGACGTTGACGAGGGTGGTGATCAAGGAGATCAAGAAGGGGTTGGAGATGGAGCCGAGCTGTTGGAAGAAAACGGTGCCGAAGTAGAAGATGAAGTTGATACCAGTGAGCTGTTGCATCATCTGGAGACCAACACCGAGAAGAGTACGGCGGATGTTGGATGATCCGTCAGTGATCTTGCCCTTGAAGCAGTTGGCCCAGCCACCAAGGTAGGTGGTTTGCGGCAGGATGGACATCTCGTATTCGTGGTTGGCAATGATCTCAGCAAGTTCATCCTGAATGTACTCGGAGTCAATGGGCTGACCGCGGACAGAAGCCAGTGCCTTTGCGGCTTTGTCGAGCTTGCCTGCACGTGATTAGCGTACGAACATGTGAATAGATGAAATCCCTGTTGCTTACCCTTCTTCACGAAGTAACGTGGGGACTCTGGGAGGATAGCAAGACCGGTACCGAGGATGATCGCCCAGAGGAACTGGACAGCAATCGGGATACGGTAGGAGCCAGTGTCCTTGCGGTTCTGGGTGGCATACACAACGCAATTGGCGAGAAGGATACCGATGGTGATGCAGAATTGATATCCGGCGACGACGGCACCACGGACCTTCTTGGGCGCGATCTCAGACATGTACCTGCGATTGTTAGCATTGCGACAGACGACGAGGATGGGGAGGCGCATACAGGATGACAATGGCAGAGATGAAACCAACACCGAGACCAGCGATGATACGACCAGCGGCCATGACGCCGATGCTCGTGGAAGCAGTCTCGAGGATACAACCGACGGTGAAAATGAAGCAGCCCATGATGATGGTGGTTCGGCGACCAATGAAGTCGGCGACGTCACCAGCAATGATGGCTCCGAAGAAGGTACCGGCGGACAGAATTGAGGTGGTGAGAGACTGCTCCCACGCGGGGACCTTGAAGGCGTCCTTGTAGGCCTTGTAGGCATCGCTGCTGGTGTCGCCGGGGAACTTGACGGCGGGATACTCTTTGCCGGTGTACTGCTTGATGAAGTAGGGCATTCCAAGAACACCTCCCATCCAGCCAGTGTCATACCCGAAGAAGATACCGCCAAAGGCAGCAAAGGCGACAATGAGGTACGCGCGCACAGTCACGGGGGCTTCGACGCGGTTGACATCAGTCGTGCCGCTGATGGGGACAACTCCTCCGCCCGGCATGGTTGCGGTTGTGTTTGTTGATGGCGTTGTGTTTGGTGGTGGAGCTTGTGTTTGGTGGTGGAGCAAAGAGGGAGGAAGTGAGTGAAGTGAGTGAAGTGAGTGAAGCTCTGCAACAAGGCAAGAGCGGGGCCCGGGGAGGATCAAAGAGCTGGGGATGGAGTCGAAATCACAGATCGTCGTGGGCGGGCTCTATTTAATACATGTGTCCCCTGCGCTGGTGATACCGCAGAGAGCTGTGGCGCTTTGCTGCGGGTACAGTAGCATTTTATTTGGACCTATCCGGAACAGGCTGCACATCCTTCGAGAAGGATTGCCAGCAGCCCGAGCCAATGCCCGGCTCCCAGACGCCCGGCACCAGGCTCACGGCGGCTGAAAGCGCGGCTGGTCCTTGGGACGGATCCCTTGCTGATTCCAGCTGGACTGTCACGAGGTGGGCGGCCAGCGGGGTGAACAAAGGCGGCGGAGGTAGAGACCCCATGGGCCAAGGGATCGTGGCGGAGAGATCGTAAAGATGGGGCAAAGCGTCGGGGAATGGGGTCGAGCTTGGGGTCATGGGGGAGGCATCAAGCTTCGTTGGAAGGCGCTCTAGCCGTCTGGCCTGCAGACATTTCGTGCCGCCAGCGACGCCATGGGCCCGGGAGCTCCTGCGAGCGAATTACAACGAGATTACAGGCGGACCAGGGCTTGATCCAGTGAGCCTCCGAGGACGCCAGACGCGCTGTGCTCGCAGCGGTGGCCCCGCCACGCATCCTTCCCGTGCCTTGCGCTAGGCCCCATGATGGCGGAGGACGCTCGCCGAGGTATCTCATTAGCGGCGCGCTTTGTCGTCGCTGGAGCTGTGGAGCCGAGTCGTGGTGTTTGCGCCGCTCCTCACGAGGCTGGTGACGCCTCCATACGGAGGGCGAAGTTTGCAACGCCAGCGAAGAGCAGAGACAGGGCTGTTGTAGGTTCCGGGACGGCCTGCAGTCCTCCAGGATGTGGCATGGCCGTGCCGCGACAATCATAGACGTTGCGGGCCTCTGGGCAGGCTGATCATCCATGGCTCAGGTTATGGATGTGCATGCTGCCGCTCGAAGGAGTCTATCACAGACTGCCAAGGCCAGCTCCGCTACGAGATGCTTCACACGCACTGCGAGCTCCACATGCTCCCAGTCCCGCCGCTGCATGAGTCCATCCACGGACTCGAGACGCTGCTGGCATCATCCTCCGCAATGCGGGCGCTACTATATGCTCCGCTACTGATTGGCCCCGTGGCAGACCACTAGATTGACACCTCTGCACCTTTGAGGGTTGCATGAAGGGATGCGGCCCGGAGTCAGCGCTCTGGATGCTCGCCCGCTCCGTGCCCTTGTTGTTCTCCCTGTGCCGTCCAGGCAAACCCCCAGTCAGACGTCGTGCCAGGAAAGGGCCGTTTGCGGCGTTCTCGAAGTCTGCCGTGCCACGGGGCTCAAGATGCGCGGCGACGTTGTTTCAAGGCAGTTGGCACGCAGGACGGAGGTCCCGATAAGCTTGGCTAAGACTCCTCTTGGCCGCCTGATCAGGAACACCAGTGGCTTTCTTACATAAACAAGCAATTGGATCAGAGTGCGTGGCTGCCGGCTGGTGCAACGGCGAGCCAGGGGGCGAAAGTACGCCTCAAGCCTCTAGCCCTGCAACCTTTCCGCCTTCTCTCGCAGCGCCGATGAAAGCAGCATGCACCTCTCCGATCTAGAACGCCACCGACGAAGTCTGCCAGCTTTTCCAGCTCGATGTCTGCTTAGTCACCCGCAATTCGCCCAGCTGGCGCTTTTCTAGCCGAACATCAACCGGACAACTGCCGTGACTCCTGGCAGACGGCCCCATCTCTCAGCCCTCACCGCCTCGTCTTCAGCTGCAACGAGTCTGTCTGGACGGGCGCGTGCCATCGAACATCACGCCGGCGTGGCCCCAGCCTGGAGACCCCAAGCCCCGACCTCCCCAGCCCCCGAGCATCGAATCTCGTGCCGCGTGCATCTACCGTAGCGTTTTCCTAAGGACGACTTCTCCGCCGAATCTAGCGAACGGCGCCATCTCCGAGTTGCGTTCGCGTAGTTGACCTCCTGCCTAATGTAGAAAGTAACAAAGGTCACCACCTTGCCATACCACCTCGTCTCTTCCCGCAGCGTGTTTTCCATGCACCCCGCGGCGGGAGGCGTTTTATCTCGTCGCCAGCAAGCCGTTAACTGAGGGGATGTATCTCCGCATTTAGGGGCTGTTCCGCAGCACGGCCAGATCCTGGGGAAGTTGGGCCTCAAACCGCTCCCGAAATCGCTCCCTTGCGCGACTGTCAGGCCAGAAAGTCATTAGCGCCCTGTTGCGTGCTTCGCGAGGTCGCAGTATTGACGGCTCCACCAGCAGAATCGGCACGCCTCCGTTTGAATCGTGTTTGTTTGTGGGGACGTCTGGAGCCGGCTGTACTGCGGGCACATGTAACTTCACTACACGTGCATGTGCATGAATCAGACCCTGAGCCTACGAGTGCGGCGTGGACCTGTGGAGTGGAGTGAACATGTGTATGTCCAAATTGTGGGTCTGTTTCCTCTCCACATGGTGCCAACAACCTCACGTTCTAGATCTCTTTATTTCAACTTCACCGCTTGATCCTTGGCTGGATTGTGGGGCAAATCTATGCAAGAGTAGAGGCATATCTGAGAGAAAGATACCAATCTGCCGAAGTCGGCATTGGTATACGTTAGTCCGTTGGCACTTGTATGCCACCGCGTGGAGGACCACGATGCATCTTCAAGACCGTGGATAAGATGTCAAATTGTCATCCTGACCAACCACTTCCCCGCTGGGGAACCTCAGAAGAGTCTAATGAGGGTCCATCCGCAGTGGCAAGATCTCGCGCATCTCCAGGCCCCTAATACCCATGCAACACAAATTGTGGCGAGAAAGTGTCAATACGCTATCAGCCCTACTGCATGCTGGCTTCAGTGTCACCAGCAGAACAACAAGGCTACACTTACGGACTGATCGCCAAAAGCACCCTGTCGCAGTTGTAGAACCACTCTGCCTCCATCCTCTCATTTCTTTTGACAAAATGAGATAATCTGACAGCTCTCTGCGATCATTACTTTTAGTCGTCCATGATAGGTCCCTTGAAAATTCGCAGCAGCTTGAATACCATCGCTTTCGACTGTCTGTCGAATCGTGTCCACTCGAGTCAAACATCTCTTACAGCTTCGGTTCATCGACTCAGATTATGACCCGGGAACCACTCCGGAAAATGACTAAGCTGTCCAGGCAACCTTTGATGCTGCACTACGCGTGCCAGAATGAAAGGTTGAGAAATAAGGACATGCAGAGGCTCTGCTGCAGAGCAATTCTTGCACAACCAGGTAGGGACCAAATACTCCTTTTTGATCTTTCAGCGCCTATCAGACCAGGTATTCAATCGCAGGTACCAGCCTAAGACTGCTTGTGTAGAACAGTTTTGTTTCTGTCCCACTTTCTTTTGGACTTCACAATACGATATTTGATGTCTGGCTATTTCACTCATGTTTTCCACCCTCGTCTTTCTTACACCACAAGTCTAGACTTTCGTTGCATAAAAAATATCTATTTTTGACGTAAAAGCAACCCATTTGCGAAAACAGGAATGTGGCAGGTGAAAGACCATCTGTTTTGCGCAATGTCAGAAAGAGCGTAAGCGCATTCGATACAGAGTGTGTGCAATCTATAACCCTGCGAAGGTCCACCAAAAACATTTTTTAGCCCCTCGGTACATGCCTGCACCCTTGATTCTTGGCTATAGGTGAAATTGCGTGGTAGCAGAAACAGCCACCGGTTGTCCAATCACGCAAGCACGTAACCAGGCACCAACTACACTAGGCCTGTTGTGCGATTGTACCTTGAGGATATATTGCTCGTCGGCGTGACCGCCTTGGGAAGCCAGAAGCCACCGACCTCCGAGTACAAATAGCGAGACATGTCCGTACTGCTTTACAATGAGTTCTGCAGCCGCTGTGTCCCTGAACCATCATGTTGGAAATGCAATGGAAGATAGCACTAGCCGCGTTGTGCGCTGCGTGGACGGCGAGAGCACAAACATGTAAGAACACCAGCCTCGGATTGCGGGAATTACGCAAAGGATCGTCGCTTACACGTGCCTTCAGTAACAGCGACGGGAAATTGGACCACCTCCAGCAGCCCTACCTCGCTCGCTTCAATCGGCAGTGGTACGAGAAATTTCAATTTACCCTGTTCCTTCTCAAGAGCGACTGCGTCCAGGGTTTTGCAAGATGCTTGCTTTGTGTCGCCAGGAACCATGACGGTTATACTAGCTACGAACTATTAAGTAACAGCCCTTAGGAAGCGCATATGCGAGTGCTTGCGATAGCTCATGGGAGGCGTGGAGATCGGCTTCCGAACACTATACACCATCAGATTACACAACCTTCCTTTCAACAGGAACAGTGGACTATACGGTGACCGACACAATATATGCGTCGGATACCTGTCACACAAGCTGTGGGACGATATGCTACGCAGGATCCCATACTATATTGAGCACAAGTGTAGACGCGGAAAATTACGCCTACACGACACTTACTTCGACGGCCCCAACTTTCGCCGTGCCCTCTCCGACGTGCTCCGTCGCCCTTTCCGATTGTACGGATCTATGGAGTTCTTACAGCTCTTCATCTAGTGCATGGGCGAGCGCGGCCATAACGACTGCGCCGTCACCCAGCGAGCCAGCATGCGACACCTGTAAAGCAGTCAGCACGAGGTGCACCATTGATCCGGCTAGCATTGACGTGTACTACTTTCCTGTCACTTCAAACGTAACGCGAAACCTGTGTACCAACTGGCCTGCTGGTGGTGAAGCAACAAGTTTCCCCGACTATCCTACTACTAGTAAGTCACGTGGTGCTTTATGCCGAGTTTAATTCAGAGCTGATGTCGAGTAGCATACACTCCGGTAACCACTGGGCCATACGGAGTTGTCAGCGGGAAAACTCTCTATGCCGGGAATGTATACTTTTCGATCGCGACGGCCTCTGCTCATGATCCATGTGGAGGAGCGGTGGGTGCCACTCATTCAGGTTCGTGGATCGCGCTTCCCTCGAGCGAGGTCCAGAGCATGCGAGGATACCCAAAGAACGATATCCCATATTCGTTCAACTTTGCAGACTTCAACACGCCAATACCATACAGTGCATACTACGGTCAACCTGCCTGTCAAGTCCGACTTCCCCCTTGCTCCGTGGTCTACGACAATGAGTATTTCCCTCAAATCATAATGCCAGCCGCTATTCGCCAACTGGACCCTTCCTGGTCTACATGCTCTCTTGGCTTCTTCGGCTTGGCAGATCCGCCTACTGCTGTGCAGACTGCACCGTTCGGATTTTCTACATCCACATCAGTGCCTGCGGAACCAGCTCAATCTTCAGATCTCCCTCCCCAAACAACGGAAGCAGATCCGGGCACTACAACTGCTGCATCACCCAGCCCAGCTCCAGAACCTCCTCCAGTTTCGACGAATGATCCTATTCAGACTTCCGTGAACGATCCTGGCCAGCCTTCAACGATTGATCCTGCTCCCCCAGCGTCTACTGAAGACCCTGGCACAGTGATTGATCCCGGCACGAGCGTTGTTGATCCAGGCGATCCAGCTACGAGTATCGCAAATCCCGGAGATCCAGCCACCAGTGCCGTTGACCCAGGGAATCCGGCCACGAGCGTTGTCGACCCAGGGAATCCGGCCACGAGTGTTGTTAATCCAGGCGGACCAGGAAATCCAGCTACGACTGTCGTTAACCCTGGTGACCCAGGCAATCCAGCTACGAGCGTTGTTAACCCAGGTGGCCCAGGCCAACCCGCCTCTTCCGTTCCAGGCGCTCCCCCAGCTTCCGCCCTCGTCGTCATCACCGCAGTCCCAGGCTCTAGCGTCGCTATCACCGCCCCTCCCATCACCGCCCCTACATCTGCCACTATAACCCTCGGCTCCAGCACTCTCGTCGTCGACCCAACGACCGGCGTTACTATCGGCCCTGGCACCACCCTCACCCCCGGCGCACCCCCTATCACGCTTCCCGGTTCTACCACCCTCAGCGTCGGCACCACAGGCGTCATCATATCTGCCCCCTCGGGTGTGCAGACCATACCATTCCAGCCCACCACCGGCGCTACTCCTACGACCCCCGTCATCACAGTAGGCGGTAGCTCTATAACCGCTATACTGAACCCCACGGACCCCGCAAACCCGAGCTTCGTCGTCGACGGAACGACACTCACCCCCGGCGGCGCGACGGCCACGATCTCGGGCACGCCGGTCTTCATTCCTTCCTCGGGCTCCAGCATCGTCGTCGGCACGCAAACGATCCCCCTGACTCCTGTCTCTCAGCCATCCTCTGCGACTATCACAGCAGGCGGCCAGACCTTCACCGTCGACCCTACGAGCAGTGCTGTTGTTCTAGCACCCGGAACGACTCTCTCGCTCGGCGGTCCTGCCCTCACGGTATCAGGAACCACGATTAGCGTAGGCTCGAGTGGGGTCGTGATTGTGGCGCCGTCGTTGACGAGCACGGTGGCGATAGTAACAGGGACCGGGGCATCCTCTGCGACTATCACAGCAGGCGATCAAACCTTTACTGTTGATCCAACCGGCAGCGCTGTGGTTGTAGCGCCCGGTACGACGCTTTCCGTCGGCGGGCCGGCGCTCACGGTATCAGGAACCACGATTAGCGTAGGCCCGAGTGGGGTCGTGATTGTGGCGCCGTCGTTGACGAGCACGGTGGCGATAGTGACGGGCATTGGGGCATCAGGGACGCAAACGGGGGAGGCGCCGGCGCAGTTCACGGGTGGCGCGGCGGAGAGAGTCAGGGGGTGGACGTGGGAGGTGTTTGGGGGATTGATGGCGGTGATGGGGGTGGTGTTGTAATATAATTTTATGAGTGAGATGGGATGGGATGGGATGAGGGTGTATATAATTAGTTGACTTGTATGTGATGAAGTAATGGGATTGTGTGATGATTGGCAGTAGCAATCTACCTTTTTGGTGATGTTTTGGATGTGGTGACGGCAAATGGGGCTGTGACAAAAGGAAAGCATTTGCATGTATGAAACGGAGCCGGTTCTTTATATAGACCACGAGCCAACGGATTCAACATGCGCCACTATTTAGACCTTGATTTGTTTTCATAATTCTACAGTCTGATATGACATTGATTTCAAAAAGTAGAAAGCATGTCCGTCTATATCAGAGCCTAGAAGTTGGGTAGTAGGACAGTGGCTTGAGACGTATAAACGGGAGCCTGTCCGTGCGATTTGGAGTCGATTCTGGTATGTTATTGACTGGCACTCTAAATTGAGACATGAGAAATAGGCTGATTTGGATGTCGTGAGAAATATGAGCGAGAGTCAGTCCGTGCGATCTGGAGTGGATTTTGGCATGTTATTGACACGATGTGTAAATCAGACCTTATAGCAGTGGTAGCATCTTGGCAGTCCAGCCCAGACGATAAAACCAGAGCAACGAGATGAACAAAAGGGAGTTAGTCCATTCTCTAAAGCTCAGCCCAGAAGTTCCCCCATCACATCCCATAATGCGACGTCCCCTCGCTGTCATACCCAAGAAAGCCCCAAATCGCCTCTACCTCCGCCGCCATTTCCCCCTTTTCGGCATCTTCCTCGCCCCCCTCCTCACTCACCACCTCTTCAATATCCTCCTCCTCACTTACCTCTCCAAACCCGCCCGCTCTCTCATACTGCCCAATGAATTTCCCCACCCGATCCCCCCTCCGATCCAACCACCTCTCCGTCTCAACCCTCCTCACGACTTCCGCTGCCTCCCCAGTCGCCCGTCGCATCTGCACCCTTCGCTCCGCACCCGCAGTACCGTTCTTGCCGTCCTGACCACTGTTACGCCAGCGATAGTGATCGCGCGTGAACCTCTGCGCGCCGATTTCCCGGAGAAGGTCATGAGGAGAGAACCCAGCATCGCCGACATACTTCTCTATCAGCTCCTCCACCACCGAATCCGTGTTCCACGCACAGCTCTCCACCATCGCCGCAACAACATCTACCCAAGCAACGACATCCGCATAATCCAGCGTCCCCCTATGCTGTCCAAACTCCACCTCCGCCATCTCCTTCCCCCGGAAGCCCGTCTCAGTCTCCCGAATATCAAACCCCCACCCCACCCTCCTCCCACTCCTCTCCCCCGCCCACCCAAACTCCCTCCCCAACGCCCCCAACTCCCCGTCCTTCGCCGCACGCCTAATAATCCGACACCACTGCCGCGTCCCCTTCGCCCCATCCTGCAGCCTGAAAAACGCGCTCGGCTGCGCCGTCCCCGCCAGCCGACTCACCGCGCTGACCTGCGCGAACAGCCGCTCGAACCCCGTTAGCAGCTGCCACACGCGACTTACTGTGTCTACTACCCCGCGCTCGCTGCTGTCCTCTGGGTCGCTCGTGCTCACCCGAACGTTGAAGTCGCAGGTCTCGTTCACGAGGAGGCGGAACGGGAAGGCGGGGCTCGCGTTGTCGAAGTTCGCGTGGAGGGTGTGCAGGATGTGGTGGAGCTGTTCGCGCCAGCTGAAGTCGGGGTCGGCGGGCGCCAAGGGGGGGCTGTGGAGGCGGATGCCGGTTTGGAACCAGGTTGAGGGGAGTGCGAGGGTGGAGCGGGGCGTGAGAGTGGCGGCGGGGTGAGGGTTTAGGGTCCAGGCTGTGGTGTTGAGGGCGGAGAGGTTGAGGAGGGAGAAGGGGGAGAGTTGGATGTCGAGGGCTTTGAGGTCTTCGTTTTCGTCATGGGTTGGGTTGGTAGAGGGGATTGGGCGTAGGAGGTGCTGGAGGAGGGTGCGCATGGCATAGATGGGGCGATGGGGGTCGGAGGGTTCGTAGATGAGGTCGGAGGCGGGTTTTGAACCGATGAGGATGAAGTCGAGGGAGATTCGAAACGTAAGGTCAGGCTGTGAGGGCGACCTAGGGGGTGCTGACGGGGAATATCGATGAGCCATGTTGTCGCTATTACCTACTTTTAGTTCTATTAGTATTTCTCGCGATTAGGAATTATAGTCCATAGTGTCCAGTGTCCATAATGTTAGGTAGGCGTGATAGTATAGTTGGACAATAGCCTTAGGTGAGATTGTCAGACAAAGGGAGATGATTCGCAGAACACCACAAAGCAACAAAGAAATATATCACAATAAAACAAGCGAAGGTGTCCTGGTCATGATGAACGTGCATTATGCAATCTGAGCACGATGCTGCACACTGCACATCTTGTCCCGCCTTCTTTCGAGGTCCAGAATGTCCGCTCTAATGCGACTCGAAGAATGAGGAGGCATGCGCGATGAGGGAACAGTAATAGACAAGAGTATTCCAAAATGGAGATTGAGACGGTTGTCCACTATGCTGTCGCAGGGGCACCAGTAGTAACCTCCTCACCAGTCTCAGGTGCCTTGCCGTTGAGCGGAGCCTGTTCTTCTGTCTTTACTGGAGCCCCACCCAGGGCAGAGGTATCGATAGCATCGGATGCACCATCCGTGGCGCCCTGCTTCTTCTCCCATTTGGCTGGCCTCACCCACTGAGGATCTTGCCATGGGCCAGCGTCGCTCAGCATGCAACCACCCGGGCAGTCACAGGTGCCGCCAAATGCCTTTGGCAAATTCTCTGCAGGAACCTGAGCGAGTAGCTCCTTTTCATAGCCACTACCCAAAATGTGTATTTTGTTCACCGTGACGGGATCCAAAAAGCGCTTGACGAAGCTGAAGACGCCAGAAAAGCCCCACGGTGCGTTGATGACATACAGCTTTCCGAGCCGTTCGGGGTAGTAGTTTTGGGAGACGCCAGAGGCTGCTTGGATATATCCGTACACGGAGGACGCCTTGGAAATTCCAACACCCTTCAAGTCCATAATGGTGCAGCAGGTTTCGAGGAGGTGGCCAGCTTTCCGAGAGCAGGCAGGGAGGCGAGGATCGGCGACCTTCTCATATTCGCAGACCAGGTTCTGTAACATGCGCTCCTGGCTGGTTATCTTGTCCATGGCGGCGATGTCGACCTTTCCCAACTGCTCAATGTACACCGGCCGGCCGTCCTACGCTGATCAGCCTAGTTCAATCACAAAACATAGCCACACATACCTTGTCCGTCTTGTGGTAGTATTGAGGGTAGTATTCGAAGACCTGGGGCTTCTCCTTGTAGTCGAAGGTTTGCAGGAGCTGATCTACACCGCCACCGAACTCCTTCCGCCATTTCTCGCAGTCGAGGAACCTGAGGGTTGTAAACACCTGTATATTTGTTCTAGGGGATAGCTATATCGTACATCTGCTTCGAGAGCTCGACGTTGAATTTTCTTGCTCGCAGGAACCTAAGCTACAAAAAAGTTAACTAGGCTAGATAGAGCAGACAGAAGAGCGGAGACCTCACCAGAGTCAGAGTATCTAGTCGCTCGGTAACTCCAGCAGCCTCGAGCATGGATCGAAGTTGGAAGACCTGTGCATCTTGCGCTGGAGTGGTGTAGCCAGGATGGCCTGGCTGGGGCTCTGGAGCGATGTAGGGGAAGTCATAATCGTCGTATTTGGGATCTGTCTTCAATTCGGGTTTTGCAGTAGCCTCGGCCATGGCGGCGGTGTTCTGGAGGTAGCGGAAAAATGGGTGGAGGTGGAAAGCTGAAGAGGGGTGTTGACGTTGTTGCGGGCTGCCTCTATTTATGACGAAGGTCGGTTGAGGGTCCGTGCAGGTGACTGGGCTTGGCGGATAGGCACACTTCTCACCGGCATCAGATGCTCTGCTATGGCTCGAGAATATGACTTCTGTCTGAGGAATAGGCCGCCAATGACGCTGGATTGTCAACGCCTCCTCAACACCATTGACATACGACTGACAGTAGCCGTTAGCCACTATTCATCCGTCACGCATATCGCGAATTCGCACTCATTCTCTAGTACCTGTGGTCATCTACGACAGCAGAGGCCCTTGCCTTCTACTAATGTGTGTTTCGCCACTCGAAACGCTCTAGAAGCTCATTTTCGTCCGATTTCCTGCATAGAGTCCCCATAAGTCTTGAACTCTGCTTTCTTGGCTTGGGCCATATCGCTTGATTTGACGCCAGTCCAGTATACACAATCCAGTTTCGCCGACTGGAATTTGAGATCAAGTACGCGTATTGTTGATTCAGAGCAAGCCCATATAACCAACATGGGACTAGTAGGTTCTCCTCATGTTCCCTGGTTACTACCACATCGTTATGGGGCCTAGAACGGCTCAGCAACAGAAGAACACGTACTTGACAACTGAGCCTCACAGATAAATACCTTGAAGGCTTCATGTACACACTTCACATACTATAGCCTTCTCCCGCGAACACTGAAACCGAGTCCCACTCTATGGGGATGGGCAATGCTTCAAGCTCACGACGAGAGAATGATTTCCAAGGCACTCCTTCGGCGTACAAGCCTACTACGCTCATAGCGGCCACCGGGTTCAGTAGAGGACACTCCGATATCAATACCGGAACTATCATTGAGATTACCAAGCCGGAGCCTTACACCATCTCCACACCCCAAGAAAGTCGTATAATACGTGCCGAAAGAACCAGCATCACTAGCACGACACCGGATTACGGCACCATCTTCGCTGAAAGCTGCACCATTTGCGTCCAGGAAAGCAGTTGCGAGTTTATCAGGAATGCAAGAAATTGCACCATCCACGTCAAACCACGCAGCGCGAGCATTCAGTGCGAGCAATATTATCAGTCCTATCCACTGCGATATCTACATATGGGATTATGCAAATAGCACGATTGAGAATCCCCAGAGCTGTAACATCTACTTCCAAGGTTCTCCTGAAAGCTTCACGGTCTCCCATCCTATGGGTGGGAACATCTTCCACGGCGAAAAACATTTCACAAAGTAAGTGGGAGCTTCTATCTTCATTACTTTGGGCAAATGCTGGCTTGGAGTTCAAGAAAGCGCATATGTACTTTTTGTCGTCAGCCTGATGTGGATTTGGTTTGGCTTGGAGCGTCCCGGGACGATTCCCAATATTATCAGAACAACCTTTAGAGTTTTCGCAGATTTCTGATCATGGCGCTTAAGGACGTAACACAGATTGATCTCTCTCCTCAACTAAATGAACTCGGAACTGAAAATCGTACCGATGAGAACTTATGACTCTTGCAAAAAACCACCAGAAAACCACAACCTCAATGTCCATCCATTAAGTTCGCCTAAACCGCTTCTTCAACCCTTCAACCCTCCCCTTAGACGCCTCCGAAACATCATCCTTTGACCACCTCCTCACCCGAAACACGTAATACAACACTACAGCCATGAACACATTAAACAAAATATACACCCACAACAACCCGAAGTCCCGCCACCGCTGGCCCCATTCTAAATCGCTATTTGCTAGGAACTGATCCGCAACCGCCATAGGGCAGTACTCGCAGACTCCACTCGAAGTCGGGTTTAACAGGCGACCAGGCGCGAGCTTCATGTACGGCGCCATATACTCGCCGCAATTCTGCCCGCTCGGCGGCAAGAACTTTGCCACCTCGTGCGCCGCGCACTGGATTGGTCGGCCGTGAAGCGTTGTGGCTGCGATGCCACCTACCCAGTAGGTGAGTGGGGATACACGGTACATGAACATCCAGAAGCCCGGAAGCGATGACGGTGGCTGCATGACGCCGTTGAAGAGCAGTGACATTGCGAAAAGGATGATGGCGACTGGGCCCGCAGTTTCGGGATCCGGGGCCCACGATATCAGCATGTGTGCGAACGTGCAGGCGTAGATGTAGAGTTCGATGCAGTAGAGGAGGACGATTCCTTGGCGTTCGGAGGAGGTGATGCCGAAGACGGGGTAGTAGATGCTAGCGAAGACGAGTACGCCTAGGAGGATGGAGTAGGGGATCTCGACGAAGATGTTGGCGATTAGGAAGGCTTTCCAGGAATAAGCTTTGGAAGGGCGCTCGCGCACTTCGTAGAGTGAGCGCTGGGTGACGAAACGAGGCATTATTTGCTGGACGGTTATTGTGAATGTTGCGGTGAGCATGAAAAGGGCGTAGAGGACATCTTGTAAGCCCTGCAGTGAGGCATCAGCTTGGTAGAAGGAGAAGCCCAGAAATCTGTATATCGTTAGATGTGTCAGGCTAGACATACGGGAGGGCATTCTTACAGAGCAGAGAACGTGCCCAGGCCTAGCTTATTCCAAATGTAGTCGGGAGTCCTCCAGTATTGTTGGAATACCCTCAGTGACACTTCCCATAGCTGCGAAGTAAATGGCATAGCGAATTCAGATTCATCCTTGTGAGAATGTTCCGCTTCTTTTAACTTCTCTCCCGGCGTCGCATCAAGGCTCTTCTGGTGTATTCGGTCAATTTCTTCATTAAGTCTTGAGTTTTCTGGGCTCTTCATCCAGGTCTCTGCCCAATTTTGAGCTTCTAGAGCTTCATTCTCATTCCCAATAACCTCAAGCATGTATTCGGCTGGATTTTCTGCTGGTCCACATGGTCTGCTACCATTCCTCTCGAAATAGTCGATCAGAATTCGGGAGTTTGGCCCGATTTGGCCGAAGTAGCAGGGTTGACCATGGTTGCCAAGAAGTAGGAGGCGCTCGAATTGCTGGAACAGAATTGCTGATGGCTGATGAACGGTGCAAAGAACAGCTTGGCCGTGATCTGCGAGTCTCCGAAGGAAGGCGACAATACTCCAACTACTTTGGGAATCCAATCCGGATGTCGGTTCATCAAGGAACAAGAGGAGGTCAGGTTTGGCTGCTAATTCCACGCCGATTGTTAAAAGCTTTCGCTGTTCTACGTTGAGCCCTTCTCCGGGTATACCGACTACGGCTTCGCCAAAGGTCTACGTTGTGTTTAGTCACTTCTGAGCAATATGATACTTCGGGACCTGAGCTTTTACATACCTGCATTCTCAAAAGCTTGATAACTTCTTCGACATAGGCGTACTTCTCTTTCTTGGATACAGTCTTTGGTTGCCGCATCATAGCGCTGAAACGGAGAGCCTCGCGGACCTATAAAATGTTACATAAAGGCCCAATTAATGCTATTCAAATCATACGGACGTACAGTAGTCGTTTCGAGATGTAAGTCTATAAAAAGTTAGTACAAGGACCATGTGTACATGACATTCCACCACACTGGGCGTGAAAAAAGTGGCACAATCATCAAGCACTCTGTCTTGTGTGTAGACCTGTCTGCTACTGCTTGAGGTGCTTCAACGAGTTTCCACATAGCCCAAGGCGAAGGGCTTCTATCTCGTTCAGATTCCTGAAAATGTATTGAAGCACCCCTAGCAGTGGCAAACAGGTGTACACACGAGACGGCTTGTTCTAGAATTAGAGTGCCACCTTCTTCATGCCCTGAGTATCCACTTACCAAGTTGTTGAACGTAACCTGTCTCACGTTGAAAGCTAGGCTCCAGTGGCCTTCCGCTAACGAACATGTCGCCAGTCACGACACCGATTCTTGTACGCTGAGCGAGCACATCGAGCAACGTAGTCTTTCCGGCACCAGAGGGCCCCATGAGAACGGTCAGAGTGCCTGGAGAAACGAAACCGGATACACGATCAAGCAGTCTTCGTTGTTTTCCGCCCTTGACCGTGATGTCGTAGCATACGTTACGCCATGTGAAGACCTCCTTCTGCGGCGCAATCGCAAACTCTTCCATCTCTTTATCGTCTGCTAGCCGCGACGCTATAGAAGCACGGCGATTTGACTCGGTGTCTGAGGCGTTGGAGCGTTGGCGTCGTTTGGATCCCCGCGGAGCATGACCGCTCCGGAAGACCAGTAGGTCAGCAGTAGAGGAAGCAGAGGTATTGAACTCCGTGGCGAAGAGATAGGTAAACATGAAGAAGATTCCAAAAGCAATGAGGATTCCCAGGTTCCTCCATATGTGCGAGTACGAATACTGATAACTTGCTTCCACCCAGGAGTCTCCGGAAACGTATGTTTGTCCAGGCAGAGCCCCAGCTACTGAGCAGACGAAAGTAGCGCCGGTGAGATTCTGGTAGGCGGGTATAGTAGCTCCACAAGTATAGTTCCTCCCATGGACTTCATTAGTCATCAGTGCCTCGAACGCATACGCAATTGGATTGATGTACATGATCCATTTGAACCAGGGATGCATGTAATGCTTAGGAATGACAAATCCGGTGTAGATGATCAGCCCCAAGAGCATTACGCCTGCGATTGCGAGAGCTTGAGAAATGCGCTTCGTTGCTGCGCCGATCGTGCGAAAGATGAAAGTCATCGTGAGCATGGCGACGTAATTAAAAAGGAGGAAGATGAAGAATTGAGATGGCTCTCTCCGGAGGCCGGTCACTTAAGGTTGTAATACACATGTTAGCGGGTTTTCATAAATTAGGGGGGTTTTGAGACAGATCCTAAGTCCTCTGGAGTTACAGTACGTGGTCATAGATATCCGCGCACTTCTCTACCACCACTTGGGGAGCCTCATGGTATTTTCAGAAATCCAGGGCGATGGATTACAGATCTAATGTGTGTACACTCGTCTGCCACTGCTTAGGGTGGTCTAATGAGTTTACTAGATATTTAAAAGGTAGGCCTTCTGTCTGATTCGGAACTCTGAAAATAGCATGAGGCACCACAAGCGGTGGCAGAAAGTCGTGCGGATATCTATGACAAGACACAGTAGCTTTCCTTGAGTGCCACTCAAATCGTGTTTAAGACACCATTACCGGCTCGAAAGCGACTAAAATGGGTGCTCAAATGCGACCTGAGTGGGTGTTCAAGCGTGACATGAGTCGTGTTTCAACACACAATGACACCAGAGGACTCTGGTATGTGTATTAGGACCTTACGTACTGAAGTAGAGAATGATGTTGAATATGGCCGCGCTGACGAAACGAATTGGTATGTCGGCTAATGTGGAGGCCAAACCCTCTGCAAATGGATGGTAGAATGCGTAGCTTGCTTGCTTTTCTACAATTGGTCGGAGATCGTATAGCCGGTTTATGTCCAGTACACTTATCAAAGTGTTCAGCATCACCGAGAAAAAAATGACAGACCCTTTAGGTAATAGGCCAGCGGTAGTGTTCGATGAATTGAAAAACATTGAGGCGATGATAGGAGCCATGATTATCTGAACAAACGAATGTACGACTGTACTAGTCATATCTCCGGCCATTCTTTGATAGGCACGAATCGTGCATTCTTTGATCTGCATGGATGTACTGATGAGGTAGGGGCTCCTAGGTAGCGTATGTCGCACTTGTTCTGCTCGATGGGTATTTTGAAACTCTTTGACTGCTGGCCCTTCCGATGGGAAAGCCTTCTTGTAGGCCTCGATCTCCTTTTGACAGGTTTGGAAAGCCTCGGACTCCAACCAATAGCGTTCAAACTCTTCCGGGGTACGTGGAACTCTGGCGTCGTAGCCTGGACGTGCAAGCCTCTCATCGGGATTGGTGACGGAGGTTAAAAAATCTCCCGTGGTTTGGCGCGCGGGACATTCCCAGCCCATGTCGATGAAATATCTTAAGGTGGTAGTGCATATATTAGCGTATTTCATAAAGGAGGTCTTGAAAACAGATACTGGATCCTCTGGTGTTACTGTTGTCCTTGAGTGCTACTCAAATCGTGTTGAAGACACCATTACCGACTTCAAAGCGACGAGAATGGGTGCTTAAACGCGACCTAAGTGGGTGTTCAACCGCAACATAAGTCGCGTTTCAACACAGTTACAGGAACAATGACACCAGAGGGCTCTCAGGCTCTGTTGAATGTAAGGAGGTTCAACACCGTCTGAGGTGGCCTAATGAGCTACTAGACTTGCGAAAACTGTCGTTTCACAGTTTTTGATAACGTATTAGGCCACCACAGACGGTGTTGGGCTACTCAACGGAGCCTGACCATGGTATGCGTAGTAGGACTTACGTACTGTTTGGCCTCGGATGCACGCCCGAAATATATCTGTCTTCCTTCGTAAAGAACCGTAGCTTTGTCGAAGATGTCGTAAATGGCTTGGGAGGCCTGGTAGATAGCTACGAGTTGTGTCATCTGTGACAGATCTGATGCGGTCTTCAGGGCGCGAACAAATTTCAGTGCAGTGGAACTATCAAGTCCTCTGCTGCTGTTGTCCCAAGCGGCAATCGGTGCACGAGAAAGAGCCATTTCTGCAATCGATACACGTTTTCTTTCTCCTCCGCTAATTCCACGAACAAACTCATTGCCGACTTTGGTATCTCGGGTATGTGTGAGGTCGAGAGCGGCCATCACAACGTCAGCCATGTAGTTTGCCATGTACTTGCGAGGGAGGTTCTTATATCGTGTACGTGGAGTCCGGACAGCAGCGGCAAATCGCAAAGTCTGTGCAACCGTAAGGTGTGGAAAATGCTTCTCTACTTCCTATATAGGAGCAGTATTAGCGTCAAAAGAACTGTTTGGAGTAAGAGTGGGAAAAGGCGTATATACCTGATTATAGCACACATCTCCTTTGAATCTCGTCATCATATCGTGAATGGATTTGCCTAGGTAAATCAGCTTGTGAGTGAGAATTTAGGTCTGGTGAAACTGACCGTCGTAGGAGAGAGAATCTTCAGAACCAAGCTCGAGTCCATGCAATTCTCCAGCGATCGACTTGAGAAAGGTGGAGCAACCACTTCCAGGTCGGCCTAGCACGACGAGCATCTCTCCTGCCTTTACTACACCATTGAAGTTGTGCAGGATGCATCTCCGGTCCTGATCGCCGAAATTGATCCACTCGTGTATTCTGACCGGAGCCATGAAAATGGATAAAACGTCTTTTTGAATGTTCAAACTGGGGCCAGATCCGTAAACGTTCAAATCCTGGAAACAGAAACCGGATCTCTGCGTTGGAATATGGTCCTCGGCCATAGAAGTTATCATCCATTTCGCCCACCTGTAGACGTGGAAGCGCGGACTTGATGGATCAAGGGCAGGATCTTGTGCTCTTGGGTCAGGGTTATCGGTTGATACTCGAGAAATAGGACGGTGAAGGGAGTCAAGTGATGCTAGGCGGTGGAGGTGCGCGATGTTTCTTGGGGCGATTGATTGAAATTGCGGCGAGCCATTATGGCTGCTCCCGGATATGTCATCTCCTTTCTGGTAGTTGCTATGTCTTGTATGGTTTGAAGATTCTTGTGGTGAATCGTCGAGTTTGTCGTCCATTGCGACCTAGTATAGTAGAAGCATGTGAACTTCACAGAGAAGTAGCCTGGTTTGATTAGAGAGAAGAGGACATGATATTGAATTTATAGTAGCAGAAAAGAATCGCTCGAAGGGTCCCGTCGAGATCCGCGATGGTATGATCAGAATGTGCCAGACTCTCCCAATACAGTGAGCGACACATCAGCCGCAAAGCCATGCATAGCCACCCGCTCGCTGGGTTCCGGACTGCGAGGACGGATAGTCCTCGGTCCAAGGTCACGTATGTGATAGAACTCCTCGGCATCCATTGCGTCTCGCAGATCCTGAAGCCTTACGTTGACACAGACAGCACGATCGCGTGATGTATGTATGTACCAAAGTCCGAGGTTCTGAGCCACAAAATAGAAGCGATTAGCAGGTTCACATGCTAACAAATGGAATAGATGGAATTAGAGCGGAGGAAGTCCTTTTCTAGACTGATTCTTACCGAGGCTGAGCTGAATTTGCTAAACGCATGGTACCGCGAGGTGTTACTATCATATATTACCGCTGTTTACGGCTGACTCGGTGGCTTGATATCCGCGCTGGACCACCGGATGCGCCTATCATCCAGCATCCGAGCTAAACCCACCTATCCATTCCGCATCGACGTGAGCATTTTTACATCAGCCCACCTTTAAAAACTATGGCCGATCATTTGTATGAAGATGTCTCCAGCTACCAGGCTCTCCCCGCGTTCGTCCCCCAAACTTCCATACAGCTTTCATCTTTCCGTAAAGGGGTAAACGCTTGCCCGACACTCGCCCTTTGGACCTAGCGCCTGGTTTCGTGTTTTGAATCTGTATACTGGAAGAGCCTTTAGTGTGGAGTAACAAGTGTGATGCATAAAAATCCTTGCGTAGTGGAAGCTCACAGATCTATGGACGTGTCAACATCACCATCGATATATTCAGAGGGACCTTGACATCTCTATCAGGTCATGCACACGGAATGGACAGTGAAGTTATATGTATTGAGTACTGGCATGCTTGGCTGACACCTGTACTAACTGGATGGCTTCAGCCTTCCGAGTCAATGTGAGCACTGTGAATAGACACCAAACCCCACCCTGTTGAGCATTGTCTGTTGGAGCCATAAGGAAACCCGAGATAGCTGGAGCACCCGCAGCGGCGTCAATCAAATCTCCGCCCTGACAAACTCCTTCTTGATTGCCGCGTCATGCGCCTTCTTGACTCTCCTCCAGTCGGGCCAGATGTTATGGTTATTTGCCTTGGCCTGCTTCTGTTGGAAACCCTCTGCGCATCTCGTCTTCTCCATGTCATACTTGTGGTCATGGTAGCTGCAAAGGTGATGTCTCTCAATGTCCTTGTGCATCGCTGAATTCTTGGAAAAGCTCTGTTTCTTCACCAAGGACAGCTGGATAAGAGTCATTTGGATGAGCGCCTTCTTCGCTAGGGAAGATGCAGTGATGTCAGAGCCGACCTTGGGCTTCAAAGAGAGGAGTGAAGAGGTCGGTCCGGGAGAATCAAGGCAGAGACGGACTATCTCGCTGAGGTGGACCAGAACATCCCAGAGGAACTCTCCTGGAAGCTCTTCCAAGGCTTCTTCCTCCGTACCCATCTTGATAATCGGAAGATGGGCGAAACAGAACATCTCGACGAAGAAGGTCAGGATCTTGGAGTCCGGGCACACCTGTCCACGAAGATGTTCTAGAGACTTTGCCGGCGAGTACATGTGTCCGTAGGCATTTCCAGTCCAGCTGTCTTCGGAGTTGACAACCCTGACCATATCCACGTCATTGAACTCGGCGAGGCGGCGTTTGTAGAGTTCGTCGATGAGCGAATTCAGTAGTCGAAGGGCTCCGAGGTACTCTGCCAGAATGTACAGATTCAACAAGTCGACATGATCTTCGACATGATCCAAAGACTGAGTCTCCAGCCACTGAAAGAAGTGTTCGAATGTGCGGACATTGGCATCGGTGAGGTTGACGATGCCGGACTTTGTCTCTTCAAAAGCCTCGCCATCCTTGCGATCGTACATCGCCTCGAAGTATCTGGAGTATCGACAAGCTAGTTCCTTGAAGATGATGTATGGCTTCGCATCTGGCCCAACATTGACGGTGATGACTGTCCGGTGGAGCTCACTGCGGGTAATTGTAAGCGAAATTCAAATTTCTTACGGCTCTGTAGCGCGACTTACATCCAGGTCGACTCAACACCCGGATCCATGACGATTGTGAGGAAGCCGTGCAGAGGAAAGGTGAAGTGGAGGCTGCAGAGGGTGAGGGTGTCGTGGGGCAGGTTGATAACGCGAGACGTGTGCTTAGTAACACGTGGAAGTGAAATGGCCATGAGCAAATACAGGCTGAGACCAGTCGGGACGAAAGCCTTTACCAGTCCAAGGTCGTCTGAGGTGGCCTGGAGAGGTATCAAGCTTGCTAAAAGAGCATTTCACACTTTCTAAATGACATGCTAAGGGGCCTCAAGCGGTAACAGGCAAGTGTATATAAGCATAGGAAATATTGGATCAGGACCACGGATGTCAGTGTATGTTCATCGAGCCTACTGTATCAACGCGTATGGGCCACTTCGTCATCCCGGGCCACTGTTTGAAGCAGATAGACGCCGGCAAGGGGAAATAAACAGTGAATGGGAGAACCCTTGATATTTCGGGAGAACTTGAAAAGATTCACCTAGATACTTACCATCTCACCATATCACTTTCCAATAATTATTCGAGACCTGCTAAGTGACCGAAGCAATAGCCATGCGAAGGCATCTGTAAGGCAGAGCCAACGCGGCTGCTTTTTAGACTATCTAGTACAACTGAACGCTCGCCCGGCGTAGACTCAGAACAAACCGAACCGGCAATCCCAAATCCGTACCCCGACATTGACGAAAACGATTCAACGAAGAAATATGAGTCCATCAACAAATGACACCGCCGAGAGAAGGATCGAAAAACAAGAATAGAAGACAAAAGGGTAAGATTCGTATACTACCCACCCTGCCTCAATCCACCAGGCCCCAAGCCCAGTCTCTGGACTTTTGTTCGCCCCTGACTTTCCCATCAAAGCGTAGAGCAAAAGCAGCACGAATACCCATCGGTCAAGCCGACTGTCAAGAGCAGAGAATGACTAGCTGAAACACACACCAGAAAACTAGACGCCTGTAGCATACATAACTGAACTCCTGCGCCCAACCACCACTTTGCATATTTCCAAACAGAAAGCAAACATCCCCACTGTGAAGTCATGACCAGAATTCGTAGATCTTCAGCAACGAAGGTCGAACGCTTGGTAGGAAATCTCTAAGGTAAGAGGTTTAGCTCAACGACGGTCCCTGTCTCGATCACGCTGTGGCCCGAAATCGGCTTCGACAACCTTCTTTTCTTTTCGTCCTTTCACTACGAATTGAGCTAATAGAGCGAGATGATCACTGGGGAAATGGTAATTGGGGAACCCGGGTACTCGTTCGAGATATTCCGGGTCTACGTTGCCAAGTAGACCGGCCACTTGGATGGCGGTTGTCGAATACCAAATGTAATCAATTACTCCGGTGAAGTTTGGCGTGTAGTTCGTGAAGCTCAATTCTCCGACTGACGAGTAGCTCGATTTGAGGCTGAAAGGATGTGACATGCCGTCTTGGGTGATATTGCCGTATTTCCGGCTTCCCAGATCTTTGTGCGAGCTTGGTAGAGATCCTTGAGAGAGAAGTGTGTGGACTCCTGACCCTGGAAGCGAGTTGAAATCGCCGCACATAATCAATGGTATTTGAGAGCCGCTGGAATATTCCATCGAAGGAGCAGGCTCTTGGGGAGTTTCTTCAGGATCATCTTCGCCGTCTCCGTTGGTGAACCGGTAGAGAACCTTGTCTGTGCAGGCTGGCCATTTCGCGTACTTTTCAGCAAGCTTCGTGATCTGCTCCATAAGAATAGCCACCTGTATGACTTTGACGTCCACGAAGATTTCGTTCCAGAAAATATGGGCATTGCTGACCATTAAGCGTGCTCCTGTTGCGCGATTTTCCAAGAAAATTATCACGGCGATGTCATCTCGAGGCATTACCCGGTTGAAGACATCATGCTCACCCTTCATGTCTGGCCGATTGATGGCGGTATTGGCGAAGTCCACGAGGTGCTTGTCCAGTAGGATGTACTTGCTGTTCTTGTAGAATGTCGCACATCCATCGACCAACTTTGCTTCCTTTTCTGCCATCGTCCTCGCTCTCGACTTGGGCCAGAAAACGCCCTTGTAGTCGTTATGCGCTAGTGATGGGCGGAAGTAATCGTTGTAAGATCCTAGATCGATTTCCTGGAGACAGACGATATCGGCATTCCGTTCTCGGAGTTCTGCAAGAATGACTTCTTTCCGGTGATCCCAGGACAGTGCTCCTGACGGCGTATACCCATATTGGGCCTGTGTAGCATATTTGTCACACAAGATATTGTAACTTAGCGCTGTGAACGTTTCTTGACCAGGCGCTAGCGTATCGTCAAGAACGATCCAGTCTCGTTCTCGTGGTGGCTCTGGCCCTGCTTGGTTGTGAGTATAAGATGACATATTGGTCATGAAAGGGTCTAAGCCACCTTGCGCGTTTTCTCGGAAAAATTTGATCAATTCAACAGTCCCGTGGTCAACAACAATAGATTTGATGTCTTCTGACAACGGATTGCCTTCGATTCCTAGCATTTCCAGTTGATACAGGGATCCCATTTCGAAAGGAAGTGTTTCTAGCTGATTATCGAATAGCAGAAGTTGCCTTAGATTGACCAGCATTCCGATTTCAGGAGGTATGCTGTGCAGCTCGTTCAGGGAAAGGTCCAGGTGGTTGAGACTTCGCAGCTTCCCAACGGTAGGAGACAGCGAGGACAGCTTGTTACAGTTCAGATAGAGCTTAGTCAGGAAATCGTACTGAAACAAGGGCGCGGCCAGCACTTTGAGATTCTGGCCCCCAAAGTCCAAGATTGTCCACGTTTGGTCTTGTCGAGCATCATCGGGACCGTGAATAAGGGCTCTGTTCCTCTCTTCTTTCTCTGACTCTTTGGTAACTCCGTTTGTCGATCCAGCCACCACATTCTTGTTCACACTTGGGTGGTTCCGGGCATGCGGGTGCGACTGCGTCATCTCCCGAGCCTGCTGAGCAAGCCGTAACTGCTCATACCAGTGATCGTTCGGGGGTTTTGCAGGCCCGCTATTTACACTGCCGGGTGTGCCGTTCTGCATGTGACCGGGAGTAAAATGCGGCGTTGCATTCGACAGCCCTCCGCTCGATATCGTATGCTGGTGGTTCGCGAAATTGGTCCCATGATTGGCCCCATTGTGTTCTTGGTGCTGTTGGTGTTGTTGAATACCATGGTGCTGATGGTTTTGCTGGTGTTGGAAGGGCTTGCCCAGGTTCATGTGCATTGCGTACCGCTGATGGGAGGCGCCATTCAGCATAGTATGATTTTGGTTGTGGTGCCCTTGGTTGAACATGCCGTAGTGAGCTGGAGACTGTGGCCCAGGAGATCGAGTAGGTGAGGGGGTGTCCGTGCTGAAAGGTAACCGTCCGTTGTGAGTGGGCGACCCGGTGCGGTTTGCGATCTGCCTCGAATGGTAGTTTGGCGCGTGTTGTTGTTGTTGGGAGTAGAAGGACTGGTTAGCACCCCGCTGGTATCCCGTGTACGCATCGGCCATCTAGAATCGATGCGCCGTGCGACTCACTAGTTCCTCCAGTCGGCCAAGCGGGTGGTGGTGTGGAGTTGGGGTCGGTGTTTAGATTGGAGATTGTGTGGGAGGTGGGGATCGAGGACGCAGTCTTCTTCGTTTTAACATCTGCAAGCGAGCAGGTGGCACGCATAAAGGATTGAGGCTACAGCCAGCCGCACGGCGGCGTGGTGAATGGGGCTTCTGCGGCTGCGGTGGTGCGGGATATGGGCGGTTCAACGATGGTGGCTGCAAAGAGCGTGGGAGAGCCGGTTGGCGGATAGCGGGCGACGCCAAGCTGGACTCGTGAATCTCGGGGTCACGTGGGTTATTGGTGTCTCGATAGCCTGCGGGTGTGCATTCACTGTAGTCAGCGCGGGCGATCGAGATGGAGTGGGAGTATGGCGATGGGGTATGCGACTGCTCGTCATAGAAGAACGTACGCACAATTGGAGACGCGGGAGAATTCGAAGCAGGCTTCCAACTCCAGTTCAATGGTTCCCGAGAGGCGATATGCTGCACCAAGAGGCGGTCCGCGAAGAATAGTCGGCTGGTAGGTGATGCTGGCTGGCTCCGACGAGAGGTTGAGGCTCTTCGCTGGACGGAAGCGCTGCTGCCAAGAGCGGATAGGTCACGTGATTTTTTCTATAGAGGGCATGCTATAGGAGGAGCCTGCCAGCTCCTCAACACCACCTGCATCCCAGGCCACGGCGGCAGGACATCTCGAGCATCTCTCCAGCCTCACTGACTCCCGTCGCTGCTGCTCGTCTTCTCTCGTCAGGTGCGGCCTCCCACAACCCCATGACGGCTTGGCAAGGCTTGAAGAGATGCACCGTCTCGCGCCGGCGAAGATCACTTGCCCCGGACCAGAATCCGGTCTCTCTGCGGTCCCCGACCTTTGTAGGGCTACTTGGAGCACCTCACACCTGAACATGTTGACGATGGCCGGCCGCATCCTGTGTGATGGGAAGAACACGTCTGGCATGGGCACCTCGGCTTTGGGCCCAAGCAGCGTTCTGGTCTCAGAATGCCTCCTCGCCAGAGGCCTGCTAGTAGCAGGATTTAATATAGCCGGAACTGGAGGCCACATTGCGTCTCATACCGACTGCTACAGCATCATTGCATTTTCCCCACAGCGCCCGCCGCGCTCCTCGCACAAAAGCATCTGCGCATCCTCTCCCTGGGCGAATCCCCGGCCACACGTGCTTATCTGACGCCTGCGCAAGGCACAATTGCAGATATACCATCGGCCGGGCGCTAGTACATATAGTGGGGCACGGGGGGATCATGGCGGAATGGATGATGGTCTTCACCTCCAGTTCGCACGAACCCGGTCGCCTTTTGCTAACCTGAAACCCAGTACCGCTATACCAACGCGCCAACGATAAGGCCGAGGACCACGTCTGCCGACGCAAAGCAATGGGATTTCACCACGACTGACGTGCTGGGGCGGACTTTCTCGGGCGGAACCTCTAGCTCTAATGCTTCTGCACCAGGACACTCAATGGATGCAACACGAGGCTCCATCTCGAGCTCGTCAACTCAGAGTACAAAAGACGAAAGCGCCTCGAGTCCGTTCATTCTACGCCATGGCCGCCGATACCTCCGCGATCTCCCTTACCCACTCCCTTGCGACCTCCCGGAGCTGCAGCGACAAAACCTCCAAACCCTCCTTGCGACTTCAGTGCTTGGCCAGGCGCTGGGCTCCCCACCAAACTTCCTCACACGGCCGCCGACAAGGGTGCTAGAGGTGGCATGTGGGAGCGGATACTGGTCATCGCTGTGCCACGAGCAATTGGAGACAGCTGGTCATAGGGTGACGTTCACAGGATTGGACATTGTCCATTTGGCTGGTAGTCTGGAAAAGCAAGGCGTCGACTGGAAATTTGTCCAGCATGACCTGCGCAAGGTGCCATTGCCGTTCGACGACGACGAGTTCGACATCGTTGTCGTCAAGGACTTGAGCTTTGTGGTGCCTGTGGGTGCTCCCTCCCAGCGGATACTGGATGAGGCTACACGAGTCTTAAGGTCGGGAGGTACTTTGGAGATGTGGGATACAGACGTGAGCAAGCACACTGTATTTGTTATTCGAACAAGGGACTGAACCTATTTAGCATTTAATACGCAGCATACTCCCACATCCACCACCGCCTCCCGGAGCGAATCCCGACGTCTACAAAAGGGCCGTAACCACCGGCACGTTCCTCATCTCTCCGGGAACTCCATTCGCAGATGCGCATAACAAGTTCCTCCAAGACTCGAACGGGTGGATTCAAGAGGCTCTTGATCGACGGAAGCTAGCACCCACCCCTTGTACTCTTATATCGCAAACACTGCTGCAGGAGGTGGAGACTCTTCGCGATGTTGGTTATAGACGAATTGCAATTCCACTGGGAGAGTTGCGCTGGGAACGCGAGGCCGCGGACCGGAATCCCACTAAGCGCCGGGAGAGCGAATCGGCGAAAGGAAAGCGAAGTGTCGCTGAGGGCGGAGCTTTGACGGAAGAGCAAGCCTCGATCAGGTACACCGCCCTTTTAGTAGTGATCCAGATGATCGAAAGCTTAGAGCCACTACTCCTGGAGGTCAGTGGCAAGAACCAGGAAGAATGGCAACGATGGTGGGGATGGATGATGGCAGATCTACTTGAGGGAAAGGGCGCATCGAACGGAGAGTGTTTGGAGATCGGAGTGTGGTGGGCTCATAAAATCTAGGGATTGTTTGGGCTTACTTGCCGCTTAGTTGCGCTTGTTTGCCTCTTCGATTGGAGTACGGATTTCCTTAGGTCTTTTCATATCTTTGGCGTAGGGTGCGGTATCGTTTCAGGTAATACCTGACTATGTAAATGCTTTTTCTAGCTCAATTAGACGGCGTCTGCACTTACAAGGCCTCGATTTCTGGCCGCTGAGGGTCAGCTCTCTACACGCAAGCCACCAAAGTATTGGAGGACTCACCCTTCTTCACGAACTCGGCTCGTTTGATGCCCTGTCGAATTTGCTCTTCATCCTGAAGGCCTGCTTGGCTCGCAAAGGCCTTGTGGAGTCGGGGCCTGAAGTAATCATAACCCAATGGATATTCCCGGCCCAAGTAAAGCAACTCTCAGAAACGTCAATACCTCTGCAAGTTCTGGCTTTACCGAGGACCATACCTTTGTATATCCGAATGACCTCGTGTCTCAGACACGCATTCGAGGCCATGGTTTCGGCTAGCCACAGTACGCAGCGTGGAACAGAACTGGGTACAACAGCCAGCAAAAGCGAGCGTGGTGATGATGTGCGTTGGAGGCGGATGATGCACTCATTCACCCGCAAGGTGGGGAGCAGCAAGCTTGGGCCGATCGCCCTGACGTCGAGCTTTCGGCTCATACAGCCGAGCTTCAATTGCTCCTCCACGAGCCCCCCATCGCGTAATCCCCACGACGCTGCTCGCCATTGTAGCGCAAACCTCTGTACTTCCCGGATTGCACTCGGTCGCCGAGACACTGGGCCACGATGCGTCTTCGAGTCTTCGCGCCGTGTCTCACCCGGACCCTCACTCGGCCAACGACCCAGTGCGTCTCGCATGGCCGATATGCGTGGACAGCGCAGATATCCAGCGAGGCGGCCACGACAGGGCTCAACCCGCGATGGCTCACAGAGGTGCAAAAGCGGATTGGGAAGTGTATAATGTTTGGGCTACGGCCGGAGCAGACATCGGAGGCGGGGTTGATACTACAAGAGCTGGCTACGGACTGGAGGGAGTTGGTTGCTGGGAGCGAAGGCTTCCTTACAGGCAAGGGCCGGACAGGCCTCCACCGACAGAAGGTGGTGTGGGGAGAAATGGTAGACACCCCTCGACACGCAGTTGTGGGAGTACAGCAGCTAATCCATGCTTTGCGGGTGGCTACAGGATAGTATGGTAAGATAGTCCTGAACCAAACGTTCTTTGTACATCACGCAACGGACAGCTAAAGTCGAGTCAAGGGTACGCAATCGAGGCATCGACCCCTCCTCGAAATGTATATTGACATGTGCAGGACACGTGAACAACGTTACGTATAATCGGTAAGACATTTTCATATTTGACCAATGAGGCATATTAATCGGGCTACAGATACGCAGAGTCGGCACGCATTCAATGGGCGCTCAATTTCGCCAACTCCATCGATCCAGATCGTAAGCACGAGTGGAGCCAACTATGGACAAACCGGGGCACCGGGCTCATCCTGCGTAGCATCCGAACGGACTATAAATTTGTAGGCGGCTGCGCTGTCTTAGTAAACTGCCCGGATTGCTGACGAGGTAAATGCAGCCCATGGAATGGCCAGATCATGTAACCGTCCTGCATAAACTGCGGTCCATGCCAACGCCGGATACCGACCACTTCATCCTCGACGTGGTAATTCTCTCGGAGCTGCATCGGCGGCCCGCAGCGAGATGCGTGGAGGACATTGTGGTGTACGACTACAAGAAGGGTAAGAAGGCAACGCTACAGACCTTCATGGTGGACAAGTTCCGCGAGACGTTCGAGTTGCAGGAGCAGGCGAAGGCGAAGTACGGCAGCCGGGTGCTCGACATGCTGCAGCGAGTCGAGTTGCTGGAGAAGAGCAGTTGGGATAGAGCAGATGCCAAGGAGGATCTAGGCAGCGCGCAGTCAACGCCATAACGTCTTACCTTATCGTCGACTTGCCCGCTTCTGCCCTGCGCGCCAGGGATGCAAACTGAGTTGATCGACATGCATTCCCGTTGCGCGCGTGACCGATTCGCTGTTTCAAGCTCGCGTGAGGCCGTTGTGATTGGCCTCTCCGCCGAAAAGACCCATGGGAAGGGGTGGAGACGCAGAAAAGCTCCGGAATCCTTTTGTAACAAGCGACGCAGAAGTCCTCTCACTCGACCACGGGCCTCTCGTTGCGGCCGGAGATTGCCAGGAGGACTCAATGCCGCTGGAGCTGAACAGCAGTCATTGTGTCATCATTTTCTCACCTTTTGACAGCACCGTGACCGCGATACCGCCGCAGTACAGCAGCAGGAATGAGGCTGGCGGGCGGAGGGTTCCGCGGCGGCGGCCGCTGAGGTGAGTCAAGAAGCAGCGCGCCCACTTCGATTCGCCAGCTCCAAGACGGGCATGATGCGGTGTGCGGTGCGCGGTGCTGCTCGAATAGGGCCTGCCACGACCTCATTTGCTGCCGATCGCATCCGCAGCCAGCAGAGTTCTCTGCTCACTACCCAGGCCATCCCAGGCGCCCGCAAATGAAACGGGAGGGCTCCGGCGGGGTGGGGGCAAGCACCATGCGCTGTGGTGCTGGAGGAGAAGAGGCCGCACGTATGGCATCCTCCTGGGCATCGCACCAGCGGGCAGCAGCCCAGCTGTGCAAGAAGAGGCATGAAACGTCGGCGGGCGGGCTGCTTTCGGTCGGCGGCATCCCGCTCACGGCTAAGGCGTCCGATCTGCGCGGTGCCGCAACGATGCGAGACGGATGGGCCTGATGCTTGCCTCGCCACGCTTGTGCTGTGGCCGGCAGAGTCTGGAGAAGAGCGCGCACAACTGTCCGTAAGCCAGGCGAGACTGCGCTGCAAGGGCCTGCCGATTGGGCGTTGGAGCTGGCCAAACCCGCCGTGGTAGTCCCAGATTTGCTCTCCAGCTCCACCTGCCGAGCCGAATCTTGTCGCTTGTGCGTGCGCCATCGTCAACCACGATCGCTTCAGCGCAGACCCTTCCCCCTTCACCTCTCCCCCCACGGCGTTCACAGCCCGCCGCATGTCCAGAGTGTTACCGACACCGAGTCCTTGAGCATCCTGTTCCCTGGCTCGTCTCGCTGCGTCCTGTCGAGCCAGCCCTGGGACTGTCAGCCTGCTGATGCCACCGAAGAAACGCAACGCTCAGCACGACAGAAAGCATGAGAATGGTCTGGCCGCCCCTGGAAAGCGCATACAGAAGCAAAAGTCCAATCCCCAGCTCAACGGACACGCCAATGGAAGCCCCCAGCCGCCCACGCCCCCGCTGCCGCCAGATGTGACCCAGCATATGACGTTGCCGGCCACGTCCAACGGTGATGCCTATGGACCATCGCCAGACAACACCATGGCCCAGCAGCCGCCCACGCGACCTGACGGACGGGTGCGCGCCGTGTCCGACCTGTCCCTTGATGGCCTCGAGGCCGGCCGCTTCGACAACGCCAACGGCTCCGCCGACCACCCGCCGACCCCCCTTCGGATGGAGCCCAAGCACGCGGCTTCATATAATGTCAACATGCTCACCGTGGCCACCACCATTCTCTCGTCCTGTCCTCTGCGCGACGTTCTCGCTATCCTCATAATCCTGCTCCAGCTCCCCCCGACCGTCCTCACCATCGTCCACTTCCTCTTCGCGACCCTCACCTTCGTCCCTCCGCAAACAGGGACCTCTCTCTCCGCCCTCTCGGCGCTCCCTTCCCTCACCGACATATTCCAGGGCTCCGGCGGGACGCCCTCCCTGTTCACCATCATCTTCGCCGATGTTTTCATCCTCATACTATGGCTCTTGATGTGGGTCCCTGTACAGAATTTCTTTCTGGACCTCGCACAAGCTGTCATTGCCATATCGCTCGGAGGGGCTGCCGCTGGGAAAGGTGGCACGACGAACAGCATATTTTTGTGCATCGTCATCATTCTTTCCTCGCATCTCTTCCGATTCAGGCCTCTCCGGCAACACATTGTCCAATTCTTGTGGGCCGGGCTCTCCCGGGGAGGCCTTGATTTTCTACTGAGTCCGCCAAGTACACCAACATATTCAGATTCTTTCACCATGCCTCATGGGTGGCCTCGCAGTTTGCTTGGCATTCACATACTAACACAAGGCGTCGTTCGCCTCATTCGCCGCTCTCTCTCTCGGCGAGAGTCATCTCAATCAATGCCAACAGTCAAAAGGACAGATCCTGAGGCTGCGGTTCCTACCTTAACACCTCGTACCAATTCCAGTCTGCTGGAGTCTGGCCCCGACGTGGCCAGCAGCTCCAGTACCGACGGACGCCCACCTGGGCCTTCTCCCGCAGGCCGCGACTATAAAGAAAAGGCTACTAGCGGTAAAAAGAAAAGGAAGCAAGCGACCCATGTCCGGAGTCAGCAACCATTCTGGGCCGCTCTTGCGAGTACAAAAGTCACTGTTTTGAAAGAGATGGAGCAAAGCCAGGCGGCGAATGACGCGGGCGAAGCTAACGCAAAAGATACACATCACATTGGAAATGCTGTTTGGAGAGCGGAGGACGATCGGGTTTGGATCGCCAACGTCGGGCCTACCGATGTATATTTCCTGGTCAGCTTGTACCGGATGGGGGACTCGAATTGTTATACGGGAGAGGGAAATAGGAGGAATTCCGGGCCGGGTATTGACAAGACAAAGCCGTTCTATCTGCGTGTCAACGGAGCGGATTGGAGTTCCGCGCGAATTGAGAAAACCAATCCGGAGGGATATCTGGGAGAGGAGGGAACGGACATGTGGTCTGGAGAGATCTTTGGTTTGACTGCTTTGTCGAATTACTCTTGCGAATTCGTACGGACAGCCGACGAGGAGGTCTTTTATTCTGCGAGTCTTATTACCTCTGCCGCCCCCAGCGCAGAAACAGGTGAGCTCAGAGAGCCAAGCTTCCCCCTCTTCATACTTACAGTGAGCGTCAGCTTCCCTGGTCACTCCCACCCACCAAACCTTACGACCTTCCTCGCCTACTACGACCCTCAAGAACTCCATAGCCGCTGCGGACCAGAAACTTCAAGAACAACGGAATCGACTCAAGCGCAATCGCAAAGACCATAAGTCTGCAATCACCAATATCAAGAAAGAGGTGGAGACCCTGAGCAATCGCTTGTCTACCGCTGGTGGCAGTGACGACCGCCAACGTCAACGTGCTCTCCAGTTTAGCCAGAATATTCGCCAGGCCGATGACGCTGCTGCTGACTTCGCCCTCCAGATAGACTCTTTGGGTGAGATTCCCGAGGACGAATTGGAGGAGTCAGTGGCAATGAAGCGCGCTTGGCAGAAGGAGCGCAGCCATAGGAATGCCGTCACCAGTAATTTCGACCAAGCTAAAGCCGAGGCGGACCGTCAGCTCGCAAGCGTCCAGTCTGACATCAGCTCAACCATCCAGAAGCGGGAACGTCTTCAACTGAGACAGGCTAGACTCAACGAGCAGTACGAGCGTCTGGTTGCAAGCAACGCCGAGGGCCTCCATGCCAAAACCAAGAAGCAGCAGGATCGTTTAGCCGAACTCAACAATCGAGCGTCTCTCGAGAACCAGTACGCTAGCAACATCAATGGATACGAACGTCGTGCGTCGGAGAACCACCGCCACACGTCTCAAATCCATCACACGATCCATCACCTCGAGGCAATGCTCGCGCAGGCACAGATGTCGGTTCCCACAACCCCTGAAGGCGCGCTCCCTGGTACCAATGGCATGAACGGCGTTCCAATGACTTTCCCGGCGTTCCAGTTCCCGCTCGGCTCGCATCCCAACGGTACACCTGGCTCTATGCGAGGCGGTCGCGGCCGCTCATCCTCCATGCTCTCTAACATCAGCGGCTTTACCGACGGCTTTGAAGACCCGGCCTCGCCCTCTGTTGCTGTCCTCTCCAACCCTTTTGCGTTCGCGAACCATCTCAACGGTCGCAAAGACAGCAACGGCAGTGGGTCGGGGAGTGGCAGTAGCAGCCAGAGCTCTAGTCCGCGCGATCCGATGAGTCCGATGCCAAAGCGTCTCGCGAGTCCTGGCAGTGGAAGGAGTTCGACACCGCTCAGTCCGGTTGGTGGGAGGTAGACGATTCCGGTTCTGGAGGATCTAGGAAGTGGATTCGGCAGTAGTGTCAATGTGATGTGTTCTCTTTTTGTGCACTTGGTTTCCAAATGTGATGTGTGCTATGCGTGATGCTTTGATATGGTTACGAGTGATGCTGATGTTTTGGCCTTTATTTGAGGGCGCGAGTGGCATTGTATATACTTGAGCAAGTGGGTACATCATGGATCATACATGGATTGGAACTGTGGAATGCTCATATCTCGAGCATGTGGTTCTATCTATACTTAGGTCTTCTCTGAAGCTGTTCCACGGGTTATTAACCGTAGAGTCGCCCAGATTCTATGATATTCACAGTCCACGAAGGTAGGTATGTCCTCGGCATTATTAAACTGCGAGATGAGGAGACTTCAGAAACATTTTCTCCACTTCTCGGTCAGTGAAGGAGGGCTAGGGCACTTCCCCATTGTAATGAACTTCTTCAAATGGACCCCGGTTACGTACAAAATTGGCCTCAGGATGTTTTCGACGCGTGTGTGAGAATATAGTAGACAGTAGTGCTACAATGTTGTCACGGTTCTCCGAGCAGTATTGCAGGCTTCATGATTTCAAGTCTCTTGTTCAGGGTGATGTATTGTGAACTAGTTAAAAACTGCTTAGTTAGTAGTGTAGCAAAGCGAAGTAAAGGTACTAGGCCGTCGTAAAGCGGACTACGATTCATCAGCCACATGCGGGTCACGCAGGGGCAGCGATATCGGTGCGTTACGATCTCTTAGTCGCGGATTGGATTAAGTGTCCGTGCTATCAAGAAACCAAATCCTTGCAGCTCGATATGCCCGTCATTTTCCGAGCTTGAACCAAAATCATCACCTTTTGGCCGAAGCGGTGTGCTGACTCCGAAAATGCCTTGAACACGCGTCGGTGGCCTCTCTGAAGCTTCATCTTTTCATTACTGCCCCTCCCTTATTGATATCCACCTTGTCCGCGATCAACAAGCCACCGTACTCGGCTGTTGACACATCCTCCAGTGCGGCAAAGCCCCGCCTCAAAAAGTCCGACATCCTCTCCGCAGCTCTGGTCGAAGTGAAGAGCCCCAAAAAGCTGCCCTCTAGGGCTATATACTACTCAATTGAGCTTCGGGCTCATCAGGATGCAAGCAACATGGCTCAGGCCAGGCTTCTCTGCCAGCCGGCTGGCCGTTCGTGCTCGACAGTCTTCGTCTCGACCAAAGTCCGCCCTTCGAACTTGTGGCAAGAGTCAAACCGCCCAGACACTGAGGAACTTAAATGGTCCTGCAAGAAGAACATTCTACTCTAGTGCTACAGATGAGCCTCTTGACGGTAAAGCAGCCGCCACGTCCTCGAAGTCCGACCCTTTCGCCCCGCTGGATACATTTGCCCGCCGCCACATTGGGCCTACGGCTACCTCTGCCGACGAGATGCTGAAAACACTAGATCCCCCTGCCGCGACCCTCGATGAGTTTGTCAAGCAGGTCATTCCACCGGACGTCCTCTCCTCTCGAGACATCCAGATGTCGTGGCAACTGAACGATAAACAGCCCATGCGCCAGCAAAACGGCCCTTTTGCTGAAGAGCATATGCTTAAGGTCTTGAAAGGCATTGCATCGCAAAATAAGATCTTCCATAACTTCATTGGGTGTGGATATGCTGGCACGAAAACACCAGAGGTGATAAAGAGGAACGTCTTGGAAGGGCCGGGTTGGTATACGAGCTATACGCCATACCAGCCCGAAATCAGTCAGGGCAGGCTAGAGTCTCTACTAAACTTCCAGACAATGGTAACCGATCTGACTGCTCTCCCGATTGCAAACGCATCGGTGCTGGATGAATCGACTGCTGCAGCGGAGGCCATGACACTGTCCCTCAGCAGTCTTCCCGTTTCGAGACAGAAACTGCCCAACAAAACTTTCTTTGTATCCCATCTATGTCACCCTCAAACGATCGCAGTGCTAGCGTCCAGGGCCGAGGGCTTCGGAATCAAAATCGAAGTGGGAGATGTCCTTCGAAACGGGAGCGAACAGATTGAGAAACTTGGTGATGACCTTGTTGGAGTGCTCGTCCAATATCCGAATACCGATGGTGGTGTAGACGACTTTAGGGCCCTTTCGAACATTGTTCACAAGCAAGGAGCTACATTCAGCGTTGGGGCGGATCTTCTCGCCTTGACTGTGCTGACGCCGCCTGGCGAATTTGGTGCAGACGTGGTCTTTGGAAATGCTCAGCGGTTTGGCGTGCCTCTAGGTTACGGTGGACCTCACGCTGCGTTCTTCGCTTGCACAGAAAAATACAAGCGGAAAATACCCGGACGACTTATTGGACTCTCAAAGGATCGGCTCGGCGACAACGCCGCTAGACTTGCGTTGCAGACAAGAGAGCAGCACATTCGCAGAGAAAAAGCCACAAGCAACATCTGTACAGCTCAGGCGTTGCTTGCCAACATGAATGCCTTCTACGCTGTCTATCACGGCCCTCAGGGCTTGAAAGATATTGCCGAGAATGTCAACCGTATGGCGAGATCCCTTCAAAGCAGCCTCAAAGTCCTTGGTTTTCCTACTGGCCAGAGGGGAAAGCTTGATAACGCGCCGGTACTGTTCGACACGATTGTGATAGGTACTGGCGATAAAACGCGACCCATCATAGACATGGCGGCTAAGCCGCCATATTCGATCAACTTGCGAGAAGTCGACGCAGATCACATTGGAATCAGCGTCGACGAAACTACTCAAAAAAAGTTTGTCAAGCTGATTCTCGAAATATTCTGGACACATAGTGGCAGCACAGAACGGCAGGTCCTCGAAGACGCCAAGAACCAACTTGCACGTTCTTCAAAATTCGAACTGCCGCCTCGTTTCAAACGCACGTCACCATATCTTACCCATCCGGTGTTTAACTCGTACCATTCGGAGACCGAGCTTTTACGATATATTCACCATCTTCAGTCCAAGGACCTTTCTCTTACGCATTCCATGATCCCTCTGGGCTCCTGCACGATGAAGCTTAATGCAACCGCAGAAATGGTACCAATATCCTGGCCAGAATTCTCAAACATTCATCCCTTTGCTCCCACGTCCCAAACTAAGGGGTACCGAACCTTGATCAATATGTTGGAGAAGGACTTGGCTGAGATCACTGGATTTGATGCTGTATCCCTTCAGCCGAACTCTGGTGCCCAAGGAGAATTTACTGGCCTGCGAGTTATCCGCAAGTACCTGGATCAACAGCCGGGCAAGAAGCGGGATATCTGCCTGATTCCAGTATCCGCCCATGGAACCAACCCAGCCAGCGCCGCGATGGCGGGAATGCGCGTCGTACCAATCAAGTGCGATACTGGAACAGGTAATCTCGATATCGCGGATCTGAAAGCCAAATGCGAGAAGCATAGCGAGGAACTTGGGGCTATCATGATCACCTACCCAAGTACCTTCGGTGTATTTGAGCCGAAGGTCAAGGAGGCTTGCGAGCTCGTCCATCAGCATGGTGGGCAGGTTTACATGGATGGAGCCAACATGAACGCACAGATTGGGCTTTGTTCTCCTGGCGAGATCGGGGCCGACGTCTGCCATCTCAACCTTCACAAGACTTTCTGCATTCCTCACGGCGGTGGAGGACCTGGTGTTGGACCTATTGGCGTCAAGAACCATCTTGCACCCTTCTTACCGGGCCACCCTCTCATTAAGACTGGAGGTGATCAGGCTATTGCCCCCGTCAGCGGTGCTCCCTGGGGTAGCGCGAGCATCCTGCCAATCAGCTTTGCGTATATCAAGATGATGGGTGGTGTTGGCCTCACACATGCAACCAAGATCACTCTTCTGAACGCGAACTACATTCTCTCACGTCTAAAGCCATATTACCCCATCCTCTACACCAACGAAAACGGTCGTTGCGCTCACGAGTTCATCCTTGATGTCCGGAAGTTTAAGGACTCCGCGGGAGTTGAGGCTATTGATATCGCCAAGCGTCTTCAGGACTACGGCTTCCACGCTCCGACTATGTCGTGGCCTGTTGCCAACACACTCATGATTGAGCCGACAGAATCGGAGGGCAAGGATGAGCTGGATCGCTTCTGTGACGCGCTGATCTCTATCCGTAAGGAGATTGAAGCGATAGAGAAGGGCGAGCAGCCGAAAGAAGGCAACATGTTGAAGATGTCTCCGCATTCACAGAAGGATTTGATTGTTGGTGAATGGGACCGAAGCTACACTAGAGAAATGGCGGCGTACCCGTTGCCGTATCTTAAGGAGAAGAAGTTCTGGCCGTCAGTCACGAGATTAGACGATGGTAAGTCCCCCCAGTACTGATTTCAATCTCTACAAAGCTAACGTTTCCAACAGCGTACGGCGACACGAACCTATTCTGCACATGCGCGCCAGTAGAAGGGGCCGAAGACATCACAGGAGCGGCAGCGCCGACACCAACTTAATTGGATTATCACACAGTGCGTCTTTCAAGCACGATTAAACCTTCCAACGAAATATAGAGCATTTCGCTCGCCATCTGGAGAGCTTTTCAACTTGCTATCTGGGGGTCTTTTCAACTAGACTTGGGCGGGTCTGGCATTTTTCAACAACCAGCGAAGGAGTAAGGGAGTTGCATGGTGAGCCAATAGAGGCCTTTAACAGCCCCACGGCTCGATCCTTGTCGACATGTACGATGAGGCTATTGACATTGGTTACCGAGAGCTTTGGGATAGCCGAGAGTGATAGAGCGGTACAGGGCGGTTTCTGGAGACAGTGTGACAGGTTAGCAGGAGCGGTCTATAATCAGAATTCAACAAGGGTAGCTGTTGGCACTGTCACGTGTATTACCTGATTGTGTACATTCTCCCATGCCGTCCTTGAACACTAAGGTTGCACAAGAATACTGGGTACTCACGTGATCCCGGTGGCCCGACTGACCAGTACCTCTACATAGTAGCCGACATCTTCGTGCCTTCTTGTCTCTCATGACCCTACCCTTGTAAGAAGAATATGAAGAATGGACCAAAGCAGCCGCGCAGCCCTAACCTTCAGGATTCTTTACTACGCCCCAGTTTATTGTCAGGTTTTAATTGTCTAGGTGGTAGATCGCCGGACACGACCACAAAGACCTTGGATGATGTCACACGATACCGAATCACCAACCAGCCAGGCCAACAAGGGCAAAACATCTGCGCGGTGGCTTCCCCGGAGGTGCCGGATCAGTCGCGTTGACGTCAGGCTCTTTCCTGTCGGATGATTTATTAGATGGCTACTGCTGGAGCTTCACTTGCTTGCTTCAACACTTCGTCCTCTCTAACAGTTCTGCATTCATCCTACGACTATCCTGTCTCAATTACTTTACTTAAGTTAACCATATCATTCCCACCCCAATTCTACGATCACAAAATGTCTGCATCAGGCGCAGGACATTCTGGAGAAGGTGCTGGCAATGCCATCAAGAAAGGCGTTGGAATCGTCCACGTAAGCTACTCTCACTAGTGGTGAAGAGGTTAGTGATCTCAGTGCTAACTCGTCCATGATTTAGGGAGCTGGTGAAGCCATCCGAGGCAACATCAATGCCTTCGCAGACAGTGCCGTCGGCAGCAGAGAGGGCATGGCCAAAGACCAAAACATCGTCGATCGCGGCGTGCATGAGATGAACACCGGCCACTACCACGGAACCGGTGCCGGCGTGACTCCAGTTGACACAGATCGGGAACGACAGAACCGCGTCGCACAGGGCGAGTATGACAACTCTGGAGCCTACTCCGGAAACACTGCTCGCGGTCCTCATCAGAGTAGCATGGCAAACAAGGCCGACCCCACTGTCGATTCGAATCTTGGTATGAGGAGATAGATGGGCCCAGTCGTTGTGCAGATATAAATTATACCCTCTTTACATCTTCTCACTACCTCATTCTTGTTTCACAGTCCTCTCAGTCCATTTGCTCTTGATGTAGCAACCTGGCTGACCTCTCAAGACAACCCGGAAACGCCTCGTGTACGCAAATCAGTAACGTGGGCAATGCCGGTTACCCATGAATATATACTTCTAGATCAGGATACAGTTCAAACGGCTGCAAGTTGGCAGTCATACTTTCCCCACGCCCACAGCTTGATGACCTTACAGTCCTCTGCCGACACTATTAATCGCCTTCTCCCGAATACTCAAGCTAGCAGGTCCGAGATCCTTGTCGCACCATTAGCCAGAGCTCAGCCCCATCGCGAAGCACTCAGAAGAGAAGGTATCTCCTTCGAGCTCGATTCCCGCAGTTCTATGATGCAGCGTATAATCCAAAGCTCAACCATAACGCAGAGACCAGCTCTAAACGCCTTCGAACACTACCTCAATAAAACACTCCTAACAGCCGCCCAAAAGGAATCAATCCTCGTCAAACAGCGTGAGATTGCCACCAGCAACGACAATCCCTTAGGCACCTTCGAACGCTATATCATCAAACCGATCATTGGTCCACTGACATCATCCGCTCCAAAAGAGCTACCCTCCGAGACACAGCACGAGATCAGTACAACTCCCAGCCAAGCCCTTGACGACCCTTCAGACCCCTCAATCCAACCCCAACCCAACAAGTTTGAACAGCAAATCGCCCGCCTGATCTACAACTCCGTCCTCGCCAAAGTGGAGAGCTGGGAAGCCGAAACCGCCGCAGGCAAATCCCTCTCTGAGATCTGGGACGCAGAGAGGGCAGAGAGAGCCGAGAAAGCCGCCAGGAAGCGAGTGAAGAGATACTCGCGGCATTCGAACAAGATCATGGATAAGATGGACCCCAGGGTGCATCGGCTGCATTCTTCCTCCCCTTGCCCGAACGAGGACTGTACGGAAAGTCCACCGAGCATGCTATCTACTTTCAAGACCTTGTTCGGCACTATCAAGGAGTGGTCGAAAGTGCCAAGGATTAGATGGGGCTGCTACCTCATGTCGACGCTGGTGGTTCCGATCCCGATCCCAGGAGTACTGTTGGTGCTTGAGGCGGTGCAGTGGGGTGGGTGGCAGGTATGGGATGATGAGTTTTGGGATGCTATGGTGGAGCTGATGATGGGGCAGGTGGAGGAGGAGAGAGGGACCGTAGAGCAGACGTCGATGCTGTTGCCGCCCCTGGAAAGCCTCAAAGAGGAGGATGAGATCGATGAGGAGGAGCAGAAGACATCGATGGTATCGCCCCCTTCAGAGAGCCTCATAGTTGAAGGTGTGGATGAGGGTGTGGATGAGGTTGCGGAGGAGGCTGCGAAGGAGGTCGTGAAGGTGGGGGAGAGGGAGTTGGGAGAAGATGTAGAAGAGGAGGAAGTGCCGACTAAACTACCTTTGTAGGACAGGACGCAAAGGCGGAGGCGCAGTACACTGAACGACACCCTCCCTCGCCCTTGATTGGAGGGGGCCATCCCTGAGACTATCCAAGTTCTATAGACTCCCTAATACCTACCTCTTGATCTGCGAGATGGGAAGTCTTATACCTTACCTGCCTTTCAGCACTATCTAGAACTATCCCTGACAGCGTCATCCACTCCCTATACTCCCTATTTTTCGTCATTCCATTCGTGAGGTGTGAAATTTTACTTGCTATTCAGAGTTTTTGGGCTGCTTTGGAGAACTCCTAGTAGCAGCGATTCGAGTTCGGCGGTACGCACAGATGGCTGACTTGCTGTACGTATATTCTGCTAGAGGACTTCAAGCGGTGGTAGAAAGTGTACACAAGCGTAGAATCAGTGTGTTGTATCAGTATAGAAAATTTTAAAACAGAATTACAGATTCATGAACTACCAATTTTTGGTTCAAATAGGCCTAGCAGTGCACTACAGGTGACACTACCTACGTATCTGCACATGTTTGCTGTCAAGTATGGTAGCCTGATATGCAAAAGCGCCAAGTAGACTCGTCACTATCTCAGTCTCGAGACCCAATATTGCTCTGTGGTGTCAGAAGGACGCCCGGTGAGAGCCCGACCCACACCACCTCGTTCGAATAGAATCCCGACACACAGCCGCGATCTTTGCCGCATCCAGCCAAGCTCAGGGCCACGCTTCGTCCCGCAGCCCTTCACCGCTCAAGCCCGAGCGCTCTAGGGCCCAACGCGGACTGGGATTCGTGCCTCTTGATGCCTGTCGGCGCAGCCTGCTGCTCTTCACAAGTCACCACCACCACCACCACGCAACGCAACGCACACCGCACGTGAGCTGCCTACCAGCCCCGGGACGTGCTTTATGAACCACACCTCCGCCGCGCCGCGCATGGCTAGGGGCTCCGTCTACACTGAGCGCTCCGGACGAGACCGCCGACGAGACCGAGACCGCGACTCGGGTTACCGCGAAGCGGTCAGCTACTACACCGACGACGACGACGACGACGACGAGGCTGAGAGCCGAGAGAAAAGGCACCGCAGACCGCACCGGACAGACACCGCGGACGGCGAACGCAGGAGGCGGAGACGACACAGAGACGCCGAGGAGACGCGGCTGGCGGACGAGCTGGATATTCAGGATCTCAGGGCTGCTCGGGCGGAGTACTACTCCGTGCCCACGGTTGAGAGGCAGAAGAGTGCGAGGCGCATGGCGCAGGCTGTGGAGGTCGAGCGCGTGTCTTCGCGACGGGGCACGCCTGTGGTCCGACACGGGAGAAGCGTCAGAGATGGCACCACCACGTCCGGAAGTGGTACAAGGAGGCGGAGGAAGAGGGCTGAGGAAGAGGGGGATGATGAGGGCTATGTGTATAGCCGGGAAGTGAGGGAGAGGCCCAGGTCGCCAAAGGTTGAGCGAGTAGGGACCGTGAGGAGAGTTGGCACTGTGAGGGAGTCCGAGGGGAGGAGTAGGGGGACGCGGAGCATGGAGGCTGAAAGGCCGGTAAGGGTAGTGGAGCGGGTGGTGTCAATCAAGAGGGCTGACACGCCCAAAGTGAGCAGGTATGTGCATGTCTGGACTTTTTGCGCTCTCCGTACGGCATAAGCTAATGTCTTCCAGGAGCCTTTCTGCTCGAGAACCTCCAAAAGCGTATCGAACAAGGCCATCACTGCGTCGAGCCAATACCACCGCTCGTGCCTCCAAGCCTCCCACCACTACTCCCTCAGTTCGCCCCTCCAGAGCAGCTTCAATGTCTACGCGAGTGCCCGCTGCATCTCCATCCCGAGCCACACCGATCACATCACAAAACCGGAGAAGTACCGGGCTTCTTGCTACTCTTTTCAAACCTTCGCCCCCAAGAGCCTCACAAGTACTGGTACAGAAGCCAGAACTCAAGTGCGTACCAGTCACAAACCGAGACTGTCAGCCTTGCTAATGAATTCTAGGGTTGAATGTTTAGTCTGCATGACCGACGACCTACCCGCCCATAGGACTGCCAAACTGGGCTGTGGCCACCGAATGTGCCACTCCTGTCTCAAACGCCAGTTCGTCCTCTCTGTAAATGACCCTGCACACATGCCGCCGACGTGCTGCACTGCCGAGCACATTCCCCTCAAATACGTAGAGCGCCTCTTCGACGATAAATTCAAGAAATTGTGGAATAAGAAGTTCCAGGAATATACCACGAAGAATCGAATATACTGTCCCACGAGGGGATGTGGAGAATGGATTAAACCGTCGAAGGTACGGATGGATTTAACGGTTGGGCGAAAGTACGCGCAATGTGGACGGTGCAGGACGAGAGTCTGTGTGCTATGCAACGGGAAATTCCACATGAAGAAGGAATGTCCAAAAGACGAGGAGACAAAGCAACTCGTTGAGATGGCGCACCAAAAGGGATGGCAGCGGTGCTACAACTGCAAAACGATGGTTGAGCTGAAGGAGGGTTGTAATCACATGACCTGGTACGTCTTCGGTCTAATCCAAGATCTGGACTCGAGCAAACACTAACAACTTCCATAGCCGCTGTACAGCTCAATTCTGTATGCTCTGCGCCGCCCGCTGGAAAACATGCAACTGCCCCTGGTTCAACTACACCAACCTCGACGACGGCGACCGCCTCAACGAAATGCGCGTCCCATATGACCCTCAAAACCAAGTAGTCGTCGAAATCCCTACTGCGCGTCCTCGCGGCTTCACCAACTGGAGTACTCGTGATCGCCGCGCCCAGGAGCGCGCCGACGAGGCTCTCGCCCGGCACCTGCAGTCGCAGTTGCAGCTGAGTTCCACACCCACACCCTCAGACGGACGTGGTGCGACCGTTCAAGTGTACGGGGTTGGTAACGCCGGCTCTCACCATCTCAACGAGTCGTATGCCGTCCGCCCACTGCCATCCGCCGCCCCGAGGGCCGCGGTCTCGTCGCCACCTGCGCCGCCTCCCATATATCGGAGACGGCTCCCGGGGACTCGAGAACTGGGTTACGAGGAGCCCATCGCCATCCCGCGGCCACCACCAGAGCCGGAACCGGCGCCCCCCAATGCCGCTAGGATGGCTGGGCTCGCGAAAGATGGGAGTCGCCGTGGAGCAGCGCGCGTGAATGTCTGGCTGCAGCATGTGCAGTATGATCCCGCGGAGGTGGAAGGTAGGGGGTCTATCAGCGTGGGTGGTGGGGACGACTGGTAGGGCTTGAATCATCGCTTTTAATTGAGATCGATCTGTCATTGATCGAGTAAAAAGGGTAAGTAGCGTGCACTGGTTGCATATGGGATTTGGGATGGATTTTGCTTGGGTTTTAGGGGCTCTTTCTGGCATATGGCATATGGGATTTCGCGGTGAGCTTTCAGCGGATGCGATACCCTTTTTTCGGTTCTTGTTACGAGATGAGGGAGAGGGAGGATTGCGAGACTTGGAAATTGAGGAGGGAAAAGGTCTGATTTGTATATTTGTGCATTTGAGGTAATGAGATGAGGTTATTAATAGCCGTTGGGCAACTGCGAAAGGTGATGATGTGTGTATCGCTCTGGTTGTGGCGGTTTTAGGTATTCGATCTACCGTCCTTATCTTAAAGTCTGTTCAGAATGCTTACTTCACTATTTCAGTACAGTGCCGCAACATAAGTTTTTGGACTCTCTTTTGCAATTGGCCCCAACTTTAGTTCCAGATATCTGATGAGAAGTTGGGCCATCCGGAACGAGACGGTGTAAAAGTCACTCAAGGGTGTTTGGACCGCTCCGGTCTGCGACGCCTTGATCTTTACATGTTATCTGAATTCCTGATATTGCAACCAAGGTCCTCAGGCAGTGGCGAGCAGGCCTGCACAGGCTTTTGTTCAGGCGCTGTATCGATGTCGGGCCCCTTCCTGTCTAGCAGGCTTACTCAGCATCTTGCGTATATCTTTCCTCCTACTGCTCAATGGCTGGCTTCCTAACTTTCATCAATACAGCAGCTTTACACTCTTCCACCCGCTCTGTCTACACTCCCTTCCCACTCTCGCTCTTCACATGCTCTGCTCCCAATCGGCATGGAGTCTACAGCGGACCGCGTCTTCAAAATCGTAGAGATACGCGATTAGATCCTGGGAAACCTGACTTTCTACGACCTCTTCACCGCCCAACGAGTCCATCCGAACTGGCGCGACAGCATCAAAGGATTTTGTAGCCGTCCTCAAAACTCCAACGGCGTCCAGGAAGCCTTCTTTTCAAGACCGATACCAATGCAATGCCCGTATCGGGTTCTGTGGCTCATCCAGCTGGGGGTTTTGGGACATTTAGCTTTAGCGAACCCACCGAAGCAGAGGCAGCAACCTTTATCGACTGGGAGTTCAACAAGTGCTATCACAGTCATGATGAAGAAGTTCTTTGCCGCGGATGTTCTCCTCACGACGATGGTGTGCTTCACCCCACTTTCAGAATGGAGCATTTGAACCCCATACTTCGCGACAACTTGACAAAAGGTGTTTGCTGGCGTGCAATTGGGGATGCGATCGTTTTTTACGTTTCCGATGTTGCTCATCTGGAGCGGTTCGACCACTGGCACCACAAACACATAACTGGCTCGTGGTTGGACACTCTTGCGTTTCAGCCATCAGTTCGGGGGCTGATAATCGCTTGCCCTCGTCAACACGGCAGAACTTGGTATGGCCGTATAAAGTGGTTCCAGTGCGATACGGCGATCCGAATGAAACATTTCGTCAAACCGTTCAGGCAAGCAGAATGGGCCCTTCCCAAGGACAGAAGCTGCCATACCTTCTTGGAACCTGAACCACTTGCGGACATTATCAGAGACTGGCGGAGATCGAAATACGGTCAGTGGTGGCATTCCAGTAGGAAGTTCTGGGTGCCATTGGATTGATTGAACAGGTTAGTGGTGGCCTTACTGCTACCTAATTAGTGACTAACTAATTTGGACTTAGATAGTACTAGCCCATAAGTCTAGGCCCGTACTTGTTCTGCTGGAGTGCCACTTTCGGGAGCTGGACACCACTATCAGGGGTGACCCCATTGTTAGGAAGCCGTTCAGTCAAGAGGGCAACTCACGTCATGCTGCGCGAACATTGTTAGTTATCGCACCCAGAGTGTGGGAACCTCATGGGGGGGCATTCCTGGCAGTGGTAAACTTGTGTGTGTAGACTTATGGCAAGACGTTGCACCTTTCTGTCACTTTCCGTCTTGCTTATTGCTTCAACGACTTTCAACGATAGGAACAAAGAGGGAACTCATCTTGTAAGCGACTAGGATCCTTCACAGAGCACTCTGAACATATCGCATGGGGGCTTTCTTGGCAGCTACTTGATAGGACGGTTCAGGGACATATGGCATTGGGAAAGGAGTTGAGGTGCAAATGAACACTACAAAGGCAGAAAGGGTGCGGCCGAATGCAGATTCCGCACTAGCAAGGGGGGGAACATCAAAATCATCGATTCTACGATCTTTTGAAGCAGGTATTTTCCCCAACAAATAAAAAAAATCCCCTTTTTAGAGGCTGAACATTCCAGCCGTCGTGTCAGTATAACACTCCAAAGAAAAGTAGAATTTATTAGAAGCTGTGGGGCGTTGTGGTGTTGATGGGTCGATTTTGGTGGCATCCGGAATATGCATTCGGCCGCACCCTTTGTACTGTGGCTCACTGAACGATTGCCACTGTGCACAGCTGTCCTCTGCTTTCTCCTCTTTTCTTTGCTGGTTTGAAACGATGGCGAGTTTCTGTAATGCTCAGCTTTTTCACTTGACAGATTAGAAGATACTCATTGTTATTGGAGAGTGGCAAAGACTCAGAGTCTGATCAAAGCTGAACCCTGGTAGCATCAATACGAATGATTCGATACTTAAATATTCCATTCTACCCTTGTGCCAGGATCTCGTGAGTCAGAGTCTGAATATGCATATTTCAGGAGCCTTGGCATGTTTTATGTGATGACGTCACCATGGGATTCACGAGATGGACTTTACTCCGAATCTGGGGATGCTGGTCCTGTCATCTACACTAAATTATTGAAGCCTCACAGTCAATTTATTGCAGACTCTTCAACCCTATACACAGTCAATCCTCAACCCACCGCAATGTCAGCCTTCCGCCAACCAGTGCGCCTGGGTTCAAGCTTCCTCCGGCCCTTCCTCCGCAATTCCCCCCGAACCACCTTCCAGCCCTCCTACAATCGCTTCGCCTCCGGAGACTACGGCAGCGGCGAAGGCAGCCCCGTCGGCGAGAACCCACAAGACCAGGGTAAGAGCCAGCTCTCCAGAGACCTCGAGCACCCCGGTGCCAAAGCTCCCGATACTAGCTCCTCGAAAGGCCAAGAGTCGCAGCAGAGCAAGCCGTCATCATCGTCTCCCGGCACTAGAGACAAGAAGCAAGGGAAAGGACCGCAGCCCAAAATCCATAGCGAGAGCCCGCCAGATGCGGAGAGTGAGGATGTGAAGAAGCACAATGACGAGATGGCGAGGAGGCATGATAAGCCGAATGAGCAGATCAAGGAGGAGACGTCGGATGATGATAAGGTAGATCGTGGGTTCTGGTCTGGAGCTGGTATGTCTCTATTCCTCGTCTTCAAAAACCAGAGCTGCTTCTCTAGCCTCCTACTTGAAGCTCTCCCTCCGAATCTAGGATTCACGCTGACATGTTGCAGGTGGGAGAAGCCAGTAGAGTTGGATTATGGTCACAGCTTTGTATACACGCGATAGCTCTCGAGTTTTGCATGTTGTAATCGTAAGTTTCGGCGGGTGTCTTTTTTGGCATCAACTCAAATAGCGAATGCTCTACAGTGACAATTGCCATGGACGATTGAATTTGAACCTTTGTCCCACATGCAAATTGACAAGGCGTCATGGCCTTATGCTTAGCCTCGTCGTCTCTGCGTTCTAGAGGGCCCATTACTGCTGTGGTTTGTCCGGTGCAAGCAGAAAGCTTGAAAGAAAAAGTCGCGTAGAAGTGATGTCAGCGTCCGTGCGTACCCCGCAAATTGCGGGATGGGAGAACGAAATGCCATAAGAGAAGGAGCGGCCGCGCTGATTGGCACAGCGGCCTGCCATCCTTGCCCGATCGCCACTATTTCAACAAATACGTCACGCCCAGAAGCCCGACACTTCTGCGCACTCGTGTCCTCAAATACATCTGCTAGCCTCCAAGTCTTTCCCACTTCCACATCCTCGCTCTTCACGTCTCTACACAGTTGCATTTCCTCTCAACAAACACTCCTGCAGCAATGAGGTTCTCTTTCGCTTCCGCTGTAGTGGTGGCACTCGCCGCTGAAGGCGCCGTCGCCTCTACCTGGTTTGGCAAGACTGGTATGTGAACTCTCTGCCGGCATCATTGGCAAACCAAATCGATGAAGTTACCTATGAGCTCTGACTAACAGTTGCAGTCTACAACAAGTGGCATGAGACCGAGCTTGAGCGATGGCTATCAGACAACAACGTCCCGTACCCCACGCCTGCAGACCGGAAAGATCTGGAGAACCTGGTAAAATCCAACTGGAATGACAAGGTTGTCACGCCCTACAACAGCTGGGACACCAAGCAGCTACAAAACTATCTCTCCACTAAGGGCTACGAGGCCAAGAAGGGCACCGAGAAGAACAAGGATGGACTGGTTGCTCAAGTGAAGAGCTACTGGTCTGACACTGAGGAGTCTGTGAACAACGCTTACTCCAATGTTCGTGACTGGATCTTCGACAGGTACGTTTACTTCAGTTTTTTTCTCACAGCCAACAACTGACCCTCTCCAGCTGGACCGACTCGCAGCTGAAGGCCTACGCCGACAAGCATGGCATTCCCGTCCCTCAGCCCCGGACGCGTGATTCACTCCTCAAGACTGTCCGCGAGAACTACCAATCCGCAGCCAACAAAGTCGGCGAAACCGCTGCCTACCCCGGCAACTGGCTCTATGAGACCTGGACCGAATCCGAACTCAAGGCTTTCCTCGACGAGCGCGGCATCCCTGTTCCTCAGCCTACCACACGCGATAGCCTGATTGCCTCCGTCCGCCGCAACTCTTACCTTGCCTCCAAGGACGCCTCTGCGAAAGCTAGCGTTGCTTCTGCTTCCATCGCCTCTGCTAAAGCCAGCCTGAGCGACGCCGTCTTCGATGCCTGGTCAGACTCCCAGATCAAGGAATGGGCCGACAAGAACGGCATCAAGGTCCCACAAGGCAGCAAGCGCAACGAGCTCATCGCTCTCGCCCGCAAGCACCGTGCCGCGTTCCTCGGTGACAACGTTGCGTCCTCCGCTAGCTCCGCCTACGGTGCTGCTACTTCCCAAGCTGGCAACTACGGTGCTCAAGCCACCGACGGCGCCGTCAGCTACTTCGACTGGATCCGGGCTCAACTCGGTCTCCTCGGCGCTGATGCTTCGGCTTCCTACGTCAGTGCTACCAACGCTGCGTCAAGTGCTGCTTCCACTGCCTCCGTTTCTGCGAGCAAGAGTGCCTCCAGTGCCTCCAGCGTGGCTAGCAAGAGTACTAAGAGCGCTGCTTCTTCCGGCTCCAAGGGCGCCAAGAAGGCCAGCGATGCTGCGACCGAGAGCGCCACACAGGGCAAGAACCGAGTTGGTGAGGCTGCTCAGAAGGCGACCGACTATATCAAGGAGGAGTTGTAAAGGGGTGCATTAAGCAAACCCAAGCACATCTTATGATGGACTTCTCGGATATCTCGCTGGGGTACTATTCCTCCCTGAGGTGATGAGATTATGATTCACGACGACGGCGTCGGCAATGAAAGGAACTCAAAAAGGTTACTGATTGAGAGGCAACGGGAGGGTGTGTACTATTAGGTTTCAAATCGGAACTATTCCCCCTTATGCTTTGGCCTCATGCTTTTGGTGGTGAACTGGAAGGGGGATGGGTAGATAGTCTTTTGTTAGTGCAATCAAAACTGATTGTTATGAATCTTGGCCACGACTGCGGAATGTAGTGACACTCACATCTCGCTACATGTCGAGCAATTATCACTGCCGGTCTAATATCCATTTGGGAGTGCATCATTTCTCATGCTGCGTTCTGATGAAGCGCTGTAGTACCGCGGACGGTGGTAGACAAGTGTTCAATGCTGGCTTGATTCGCGGACTAAGCAATTGACATAGCGTGTAGGTATGTGATTATGCAGTGAGGTGTCCTAAGCAGAGGCAAACAAGTATAATGTACTATATAGTTCTCGCGAAAGTGACCAATGAGGCACTAGACTAGGTAGCCCCTGACCTTCTTCTCTCAACTTCATCTCCTCTACATTCATCTCCTACTACCCCATCCTTTCGCCCAACGCCGTCCAACTAGGCGCCTAATATCTGCCGAAATATGCAGCAATCCGCTTCGCCACATAGATTCTATCCTTACCATCCCGCATGTCGTATTCTGGGCTCCGGTATACTTTTAACAGACTTTTTGGGTAAGGATGATTGTCATGGCTTTTCAACCATGCCAGATACTCTTCCAGGATCTCGCATTCCATGGAGTAGACTTTCGAATAGTCCCAGACTAAGAGAAAGGGTTTGAATGGCAAAACCTTGTCCTCATTCTTCGATCGACCTTTACTCCTAGCGATCTTGCGCAATCAGATGGCCCCTGCCAGCAAATGGCTGACCTACTGGCCAAGGATGTTATCTTTACTCTTTCCGTGATGGAGCGTCTTGTTTTCTGATACGAGGAGCTTTTTGGCATAGCGACCGCGCCCGCGACGACGCAACCATACGTCAGAGATGGACTCCAATTCGATGTTGTTCCAAACGATTGTCGAAGAGTCATACCCACGACTACTGGTATTTTCTCAGATCTTATAACGTAAATCGTAGAGATTGGTGATGGTCACTTACCCTCTCTGGAAAATCACCTTGTTATCGGTCTGGAAGTTGTATTATGTTCTAAATCTTCAGGAAGAACGAAGATACGGCCACGTCCACATCGGCCTCAGGACGAACACTCCCCTTCTTCTTCCTCTTATCGATGGCTGCTTTTGTCTCCTTCGTGTCTTGCGATGGCACATAGTCTTCGTCGCCCGAGTCTTCTGGGACCTCGGTTTCCACGTCTTCGAGCCCGGACTTAGCATCATCATCTTATAATCCTCCTCCTCAATCTCAGTGGCTTCGTCCGCAAACTGTGATTCAGCATATGCGGAGTTCGTTCTATCCTCGATTGGGCTGATGCGCTCTTCTGTGAACTCTCGGTCTGAGGACGGAGGAGAACCAGAGACACTTTCCGGCGGATCTTGGGTATCTGCAGAGCGATTCGACGGATCAACATGCTGATTGCCCGTTACCAGACTGTCTACAAGACTGCTCTCGTTCTTCATCTTTCTTCGAGGTGGACGATAATCAGACACAGAACTTGAAACAGCACTTGAATCAGAACTAGCTTGCTTTCGATGACGCTTACGTTCACCCTCGATAGACTCGTTGGCATCGTCAGCTCCTTGCAATTCTTCGAGATCCGGGTCTAGTTCCTTTGCCTCTTGCTACAGCTCAGGAGGGGATGATGGGAACTCTGATTCAAGCGTTCTTCGTATGATCTCATGGTACACCTTCGACCCACTATCGTCGACAATGTTCTCCGCAGCATTTGGTAAATACAAGGCGGAGAGGATTTCTGTGTGCTCAATCGTAGGTACGGGGTTTGAGGCTTTCTGCGAGTCCTTTTTTCCTCGTCTTCGCTATTCTGCCTCCTATTGTCGTCGCTTTGTGAACTTCCATGAATAGAACTACTGGAATCATAGTCTTCCAGTGAGGCGAGGTGCAGATAGAAGTCGCCTACCATATTATCAGTATCTGGCCGCTTCTCTAACTCTAGAATCTGTGTCCATGACCAGCCGAATAGCCTATCAATCTCGTTGAAGAGGCATTTTTCCACTTCAGAGAGCACATTTGGCATTTGCCACTGATTCACGCTCAAATGGTGGAGCTCGATGAAGAGCCACTGTAAATGCTTCTCATTCCAGCAGCTCCCTGAATTTCGGGCGACTTTTTCCACTGGATTGTGTGTTCCTGGGCCGTAAGTAGTTACTTTCTTCAACTTCTTTTTAGCCATAGGTGCTGTGGAGAAGCTTTCAAGCTATGGTAGGATGTTCCAGGCTTCTTTATAGCTGAATCATTCCCATAATGACTGGAGTGTTCCATGAGGCCGCAAATAAGCAGCTCCAAAAATTCACTTGATTGTTCTGTTTGCGGTTGGTGCCGGCCATGCGCGGCCTTGTGAAACGGTAATGGGATACAGTGACATGATAGACCTTTGAATGACTGTTCTCACACATTCTCTCTCTCTCTATGTTTCCAGCAACAAGTAGATCCTTCAACGCCTTAAGGCTCAACCACGTGGATGAACAAGCTGGACTAACGCCAATCGAGCTAGCTGGCAAGCGACCATCTAACCACCCACTCGCTGTTTACACTCCACCAAACACCGCCGTCACGATCTTCAACACACAAACTACTGCTAGCCATGCCTCGTACTCCTACGATAGCAAGGTCACTTCTGGAAAACCTGCTGTCACGCGGACATAGGTCATGCCATCGGCTTGCCCTTAGTATGCTCGAGCAGGGAGATGCTTTGCTGGCTATCCGCTACTGCTGCTCTCGTCTTGGTTTGATGACAGAACTGGCGGGGCAACGAGGAGACTATCTTGTCTTTCTCGTAAGTGTTTCACCTATCCTACTGTCTCAATATAGCTGACGATGATCTAGGACTTACCTCTCAGACACGCGGTCAGGATCGCAGGACAATACCCTCCGGACGATGACGATGACGATGACGATGACGATTCAGACTATTCCGACGATGAGAATCCCTTGCTCTCCCCGGATAACCCCACAGGCGACCTGGCACGTCCACGAGCCGAAGATCAGGACCTGTCTTCCAGAGACGTCCGCGTTCTATTCGCACCGGAAACTCGCAACTTCACATTACACCAGCCGGAAGATCTGCGAAGCCTTCTTGAATACATCCTAGACTGCAAAGAGCAGCTGGAACCTCCTTGCGACGCGCTCCTACCTCCTCGCGAGACTGACGCCCAATTGCTGGAGCAACTAAGGACAGGGGAAATACAGAATCTGAACCTAAAAGAATGCATGCGAGCTCTTTCGAGAGACTGTATTGCTGATGTGGCCTTGGAGCTTGGCCAGGCGTTTGGTTTTGTGCCAGTTTACCGCTCAGATGGGTGGTATGTCTGGTTCAAGGTATGTGGTCGCCCTTCAAAGACCTCCAGTACCTCGCTATAGATTTGCGTACACTACAAATTTGCGTACATCGTATGGCGAGGTAATGTGCACATTAAAGAGCCTCTGCTAAAGATGGAGTAGCAAAACGGCATGCGAGCCGTGAAAATCCACCGCATCGATCGAAACCTAGGATCTATAATGGATCCTCACCCCACCTCCAAGTCTGTCGCTGTCACAGGACTGAAAATTGGGGCCGGAGATAGCACAATCGAGGATCTCAAGCGCGGCGACTTCTCCGAGTATCACTTAGAAGGACTGGATCCGGCGGCGCTCTACCTTGAGCGTACGATCGACGTGGATTACCTGCCCAAGAACTGCGTCATGTTCAATCTGAACAAAGAAGGTGCACTGCATGCGCTGATGCAACGGCTACTCCGCCATCGTGCCGAGACTATAGAGCTACTGCGGTCCCAGCCACGTAAGCCGAAGCCGAAGCTTCGCAAGAGGGCGAATGAGGCGCCAAAGACTACTCCAGCACGTACAACTACCTCAGGTCGCATCCAAAAGCCACGGCAGAGGGCTCGAAGTCCACCTCTGATGAAGCTGGCTATGATCAACAATGCCGTACCATAAGTCCTCATTTTTGAATGTTTCATGGCTGACGTCGTTTGCAGAAAAAGCACCCCAAGTTCCTGGAAGAAGATGATGATTCGGCCTCTTCCTCGGACGAGAAGAAGCCAAGCGCTTCCCAACTGGATGGAGATGAGATGACTTGAAGCGGCTTAGGACCGGTTACTTGCTGTTTTGAGTCTGAGTGGCGCTCGGGGAGGAGGAGGAATGGGCGGGTGCTTCGGCGAAGTATCAGAGTTCAGACAAGATGCGAAGTCCTTAAGGATGCAAATGGAGAGCGGATTCACTTCCAATCTGTGTACATCCAGCAAACGCTGTCCGGAGTAGCCTCGCAAGTTTACTAGTTGTCCGAAATGCCGAACTTCTGTTTCACTCGGATTGCTGAAACTACTATGAGGCTCCTCAAACAGCGGTAAACGAGTGTATGAATGACCACCGATTCAGAATGTCTATAAAGCGCTCACTAGGCTAGAGGAGTGCCGGCGAAACAACATGGATGACTTGAGGGAGCTAACCCTCATGAATTAATACAGACTCATCTACCTGAGTTACCCGTACTCCTCCGCTCTTGCTGCGTTGCCCGGCTCCTCGCCACCCTCTGATTATACGACTCCACCAAATCCCTCGTCTCCAGCCTCGCCTCGCGACTCGCGACGTCCCAATCATGCCTCAGCTTCTCCCACTCCTGGGCCTCCTTCTCCAAGAACCGGGCCTCCTTCTCCCACCTCACCTCCTCCTTCTCGCACTTCTCCTTCTCCTTCCCCCACCTCAGCACCTCCTGCCCCTTCCTCTGCATCGCCTCCCTCGCCGCCACCATCTCCCTCTCCGCCCTCCGCTTCTCCCCCTCCGCCTTATACTTCTCATGCCCCGCCTTGACCGCCGCATTCGCCGCATTCCCCGCCACCAGCGTCGCATTGTGCAGGTTCCGCTCCGCCTCCTGCAGCGCCTTCGCGATGCGTGCTACGCCCGCCTCCGCCTTGGCTTTGCAATCCCGATATTTCGAGGCTAGCTCACTCCCGCGATACGCGCCCCCTGCGCACCCCTCTTTGTACGCTTCAAAGGCTTTCGAGACCGCCAGGCTTTCCTGGCGCGCGCGCGCGGAGGACTCGCGGCGTACTTTGTACAGGTCCTTGATGGGGACGGTGCTGGACCGCTTGCTGCTGGGAGCGTTCGAGCGGTACTCCGGGCAGCGGGGGCAGGGGGGGCCGCGCGTGCTGCCGAGGCAGGAGGGGCAGGGGTGGGCGCCGGCGGGGAGAGAGGTGGAGGGGTCTGGTGGAGTCTCCGTGTAGGACGGGGGGCTGGTGGCGGGGTAGCTTGGGGGCAGGATGGAGTCTGGGACGGGGGTGGAGGGGGAGGTCGGAGTTGGGGTTGAGCTGGGCTCGGGGTTGGGGGGTGGGTTGACGGTGGCGTTGGCGTTGGGGTCGGGCATTGTGGATTTGTTTTGGCGATAGTGAGGCCTGGTAGGGAGATGGTGGAGAAGCTGCTGTGTAGTATGAACTTGTAAAGTCGATAAGAGTTCTATAAAATTGTTCTTGTTTAGTGAGAATTCTGGATATATTTAAAGATTGATTCTGTGGAAGAAGTAGTTCTGCGAGTGGAAGATTTATATCCTGAAAACACAAGTAAATTGAGGCGTGGTCATGCCACGTAAAATCCAAGCGCGAAGGAAAGCAATGTGGCAAGACGCCAGCTTACCGAACACGCTTCGATGCCGTGTACACGTATACAAAGCGCCGAGACATTCTCTCGATGTAAATGTTTGGCGTTTCTTGACCTGTCTTAGTGGTGGACTGATCGCGCGTTACGAAAACGCGTATAGACTTGGCAACTCTTGTCCATTTCAAGGGTGTTGAATGTTGGAGGCGTCAACCTTAATCCAACCTGCCCTACGAGCTGAAGGTCTGCTTTTGGGACCAAAATCAAAAGGGAAACCACGCTGAAACTAACTCATTAATGACAAGAGAATACAAATAGATCGATAGCCTAGCACCGTAAGTAAAGCGCTGTCTTCAAAAAGCCATCTGCGACGACTTCGTGTCGATGCCCGCAACTGCGTGCGGCTCGCCGAGTTGAATTCGAAAGCAGTAGAAGAGTACTTTGAAATGATAATACACTATTAGATACGAAAGAAGAACCAGGAGTAAATGTCTAGCGAACGCAAGACTTGTGGCTGTTCAACTGTGTGGAATCGTCCGTTAGTCTTCTCGCTTCCGTGTTTTACGACAATTACAAGCATACTTCCGGGTGCCTATTAAGGGCTTTCTTCAGTCTGTTAGAGTATTAATCTATTTATATCGCAAAGCTGTCAAAAGAGCAAGGCATGGTATGATCTTGATTGTGGAGACGGAGACGGAGACGGGATGAAGTGATAAACAGATGCCAAGCCCTCGCTAGAAAAAGTTATCACTGGCCTGCCCCGTCACCCAGCTCCATCCCACAACACCACCTCTAGGCAATCGGTATATTGAGGTCTGGTCAACTTTGAATAGTAGAGGGTATTAGCGTAGTGCGAATGCAAAGAGCCTTGCCACATCCTGATGAATGGATGCTGCTACGTCACCGCAAAGCTGGCTGAAGCAGAACCTCTAGATATTGCATTGTAAGTCACGAAACATTCATTTTCTTCAGATCATTACACCTCCCTCTGCCTATATGATGATTATATGCTCAACAAGTTTCAAGACGGATCATAGAGACGTTCTTCGTACTTCTGTCTCAATGAACGAGAATTTTCTTCTGACCAACGGCACTCCCACATTCGTTCTCATCACGACGACCATTTCAAGTATCACGTACTAATCGGAGGATCAATAGATATCCGGGGATCACGCACGCATAGATTGTTAGACCATAGCTAAAGCGAATCTTGCACTTTTTGAATTCTCACACTCGTCTGCCGAAGCTTTCCCGCCCATTTTACGCATCGCACGAGCAATCGCGGAAGGAACTTGACAGTTATAGTACAAGAGACAGCTCCGAAACTAAGCGTTTTGGAATTTTAGAGAATGAGAGAACCCATTGATAAAATGCAACCGTACAAGCGCCCACCCGAAGACGAAAACCGCCACCTGTTGCACTTGTTGCCTACTATCCCATCCCGTCCTATCCGTTCCGTCCCGAGTCCCAGCCAGTCGTGTCGCGACGTTAGATTTTAAAGAAGATGTGCACAATGGCCGCCTAATCGAATGACTGCATCAGATCATCGGCGCTGCATGTGGAACGAGTGGGGTGTCTAGGTCCGGTTGCGACCACTGCGTCGCGGCTCTCCGGTTTCTGTTGCAGCCTTCTTGGGAGCCCTCTTCTTGGCCGGGGCTTTCTTCTCGCCATCAGCCTTCTTAGGCCGTCCTCGGCCCTTTCCTTTCTTCTCGGTCTCGGTTTCGCCATTGGTCTTCTGCTTCTTGGCCGATTCGTCCTCCTTGGCTCCATTCTCCTCTACTACAGGTTCATCCGCCTTCCGCTTGTCTCCAGTCTCAGCCTCGGCTTTGGCCTCTCCGTTGGTGGCCTCTTCAGTCTTCGACTCGGCAGAGTCGGACGCGCTGTTTGATTTCTCGGCGCCGTTCTCCTTGGCCTCTTCCTTCTTGGATGGCTCAGGCGTCTTTGATTTTCCCTTGGCCGGCTTGTCGACAGTGAGCTCATGCGCGCGCTTGACGACGTCGTTGCCCTCCCGAGCAAGGTGCACGGCCGGATCGTCGGGAGACGCGTTCTTGGTAATGGTGTTGCCCTTGTTGGACTGGATAGAAAGGTCGCCGTGCTCCTTCACTTCAGCAACTGTTCCGCTGGGCTTTGAGCCACCCCATTGCCAGGAAGCTGGAGCAAAGAACGTTTGTCAGCACGGTCTGTAGCAGCGCGCGTCGGGGACGCGCCCCGGGACGGTATGGGTTGTTTTGGCGACGAAAGAAGGCAAGAAAGCGCAATTGAAGCTCATGGGCGGAACAGAAGGCATTGCGAGGGACGAGTGGGCATACCTTGGTCGCCCTCCTTGATGCTAGTGTCAGCCATTACGGTTGGTATAAATAGCTTCCGGGGAGGCGCGTGGGAGCGGTAAAATGGGAGTTGAACGGCGCAACGGAAAAATTGGGATGAATTGGTGCGCGTAGATGATGCGACGGGGTTCGAGATGCAGTTGGGGATGCGCAGGCAGAGGAAGAGGTCGAGAAGAGGAGTGGGAGGAGCGAGGTGAGGTCGCAGAGGTTGGACGACTTGGAGGGAAAGCTGGCGGCGTTGCCGATCGGCGAATCACAGCGCCTCCAACATGCTTTCCCCAGCCCCAAAACCGGAGCTAAGAGCGCGTCATGGCCGCCGCCTCATCCCGAGCCCTTGCACTCGCTGCACGTCCCCTCTGAGGTGCAGCTGGAGGATGGAATCGAGGACGAACCGATCACTTTTGTCTATGTAATGGCACTCGAGAGCAAGGATATGCAATCAGATGAATCCTTGTGGCCTATGTTGGGGGAGATGGATGTTTCTTGGCAGGTGGCGTTGGTTGGAGACCACACTGAAACGAGGAAGGCCCAAGTCCACTGTTGCGTAGACGTAGTAACATTCCTCTATTAATGGAAGTCACGTCTTTGGTACGACCGCGTGCTGTCAAATGATGGAAGTGTGAGCTCAAAGAACCAAACCTTGCCTACCTTGATCATCATTCAACGTTGAGACAATAATATAGTTGCTGGGTCAGACTGTGCTATGCAGCTGTCTCTATGTCGTCCGGAGCCTCGAGAAAACTGCTGATTGAACACAAGGTGCTCTTGCAGCTGAGGTACAGAGTAAGCTGCGGACGAATTTGTCAATACCTAAGCACAGACATCGTTTCGAATGCTGTGGTCTAATACGAATCCGCTGCTTTCTCTCTAGTCGACAGTTCAAACCGTAGAATTCACTTGATACAACAGAGAAGAAGCGTTTGCATATGAGCCTCATTCTACTGTGTGCCCCCTTCTGCGGATATTCACTGTGAGTTTCGTGCATAACTTTTCACGTGATTTATGCAGATCACAACTCAGCCCTAACTGTAATCACGTCATTTATGAAACGTCGACCCCTCGCACTGTCCCGCACCTGCAACCGGAGACTCTCGCAGCCCAACCACACATAAGAATAAGCCGCCAACGCCAAACCCTCATCGATGCACCACCTCCGCCGTACCCTATTCTCAACTCCCACCAAATCAACACAAACACTCTACCGCGCCTTCACTTCCACAGCCATCAATATGGGTGTCACCAAGAAAGTTCTCCAGCCCGGCAACGGCGTCGACAAGCCAAAGGCCGGCGACAACGTCACCATGGTCTACACCGGCTGGCTCGAGGACACGAGCGCAGCGAACGGCAAGGGCAAGCAGTTTGACTCGTCGGTTGGCCGTGGCGACGGAACTTTCCCGGTGAAGATCGGGACGGGGCAAGTGATTAAGGGTATGTTTCTTTTCTGCTTACGGGTTACTAGAGATGCTAATTGAAATGGCCAGGCTGGGATGAGGGCATCCTCAGCGCTGATGGCGGTATGACTCTGGGCGAGAAGTCGACGCTGACGATCACTGGGTACGTGGCGGCTTTTTCTGATAGATGGGTGAGGCGGAACTGATGATTTGGAAGGGATTACGCTTACGGGCAACGCGGGTATCCGGGACTGATCCCGCCGATGGCCACTCTCATCTTGTGAGTTTACCGGTCTTCAGCCGATGGTCTAATGTACTAATTGCCCGCAGCGATGTGGAGCTCAAAGGTATCAACGGCAAAAAGGCTTAGATGGTCACGTGAAATTTCGGAGACGGCAAAAACACCAGTTTATCCGATGGCATTTGGACCCCACGGTCGAATTAAAAATCTAGCTCATGTAGAGTTTGCTTATAGCAATTACTAGACGAATCATATGAGTTGAAACGATGAAGTCAGCGTGCTAGAGCTTTCCAGTCACAACTCAAATATGCACAGACTAAGATTCAAATACTAATTAATACCTCTGTAATGTACCTGGACAAAAGTCTGTGCACCCTTGCTTGCCATTGTTTGAGGTGCTCTGGCGTATTATGGAGTGTTCAGAGAAGATATGCAATCCTGGGCAGCGCAAATCGGAGCAGACCGAAACGCTTTTAATCGACCTATCTTGGCGTGGTCTGGAGTAGCTCCACATATCATAAAGGTTATGGAAGAGACTAGGAGAAGAGCGCACAAACTTATGTTATAGTACGGTACTACTGTGGCAAGAATAACATAAGGCCGCTCGTTGGAAAAAACAAGCAAAAAAATTCACTCGCTTTCTCTTCACTCCGCGGCTCGAACCCGGACCTCCGAGGAGTAAATTAAAAAGTTGAACAAAAAGAAATTGGTCACTTTGCGATGTACGGTTTGGAGTAGCGTGAGCTTTAACACACTGCGCAATTGCGATTGTTGAGTGTGCTATGTCACAGCCCGGTACCTGCCCTTGGATTTCTCAATTTCTTGAAATGCGTTCAATGTTTTGAATATTATACCCTTGAAATTGCGGCGCTCTTAAGCAACTTATGTGCTGCCTTCCTAAAACGCAAGTGAGTGCTGTCCAGTACTCCCAATAATAATGAGGGCGGCTTGATAAGAAGAGTGAAGGCTGCTTTGCAAGACATGGAGAAGTTAATGGAAAGAATACAAAAAAGATTCACTCGCTCGACAATTTGGACCAGGATCTCCGAGAAGCAAAAGAAATTGGCTACTTTGCGATGTACGGTTTGGAATAGCGCTTCCAATCTATGATTTATTTCCCATCAAGCGCCGCAGCATCAACACCTCATGCTTGGTCACAAAGACACCGTTGCCCGTCGGACCACCAGAAACACCGCCGCTATCACTTGACGACCCCTCCAATGCATCCACGAGGTCTCGGACCTTCGCACCCTCCCACTGCCCCCCCTCATTCGTCCAATAAACCCGCTTGATCCCAACCGAATCCATATAGCAGATGCATCGATAGCAAGGCCTCGACGTGAGAACAGTACGTCGATCGAACTTCTCCCCCTTTTGAGTCTCTATTATATCGTTCGGTGGCCGATGAGGATCGACTAACTCTTCGTGAAGAGATCCGGTTCGAGGCTGAGAGCTATGCGTATTCCGTCCATCGGTAAGTGAGTCATCTGAGCTACAGTCACTGCATTCGGCCATGATCTCGGAGTTTGGTGGCAAGACCGGCGACATCGTCGACTCGGGGGCTCTACGATCGGCCTTCCAGCCAAGCCGAGCAACATATATATCAGCTCCATTCAATCGTGGGTGCTTCATGCGATCTGTCACACTGCGAGATATCTGTCCGGTGCGGCCTTTTGGAAGTAGAGATGTCTGGGTCGTCGCGGGGTTCTTGTCTGGAGCGTTCTTCTTACTCAGCTTCACTATCAGCGTCCAACATGATGTATAATAGGCTCTGTAGACTTACAATAGGGATGCTAGTATCAAATGTAGTCGAGATATCGGGAGAAACAGAACCGGAACCAGTAACATCGGAAGTCAAGGATGACGACTCAAGCTTATGTAGGGACTGCTGTCGCAGTTGTTTCTGTTGTCCAGAACGGTCGTACTGATACTGATTCCCCTGTTGACCATTCTTCAGATTCTTCAGGCGGTGTTTCTCCGCACTTTTCTTGTTGGACAAGGCCACGTCTCTTTCTTTCACGTTGTCCGAACCCGCCTTGTCCGTTTTGGCCTGGTTGAGATGCAGTGGCTTCAAAGCAGTACTCTTGAACCTGTGCCTCGCCGCGGCGCAGCTCCGTGGCCGACTGGTTGAGTGCGTTGAGGCACACCCGCTCGACGTACGCTTTGAGGCCGTCCTTTCGTAGTCGGGCTTTTCGTTTAGAATCACCCGATAGTTTAAAGCACGGTTTTTGAGACGACAGAGCGCTGGAGGCCATGGTGCTAGAAGACGAGAGGGCAGAGTGAATCGCCATCATCTCAGAGTGCATGGACAGCGGCGTGTTGGCGTGACTGCCTCCACCCATACCCTCAAACGGTGTGAAAGGCTTCGTATCCTGGATATCCCTAGACTCACTCTCGCTCTTAGGCTTCTGCTTCTGCTTCTGCTTCTGCTTTCGCTTCAACTCAGCAATGGCAGCTCCATCGGCTGCACCAGATGCGAGACGGCCAGTCTTGAGAGCACCGCCATTGAATCCGGAGCGATAGTCATTGTAACCTTGGCCAATAACTTTCCCACCGCGAACGACAATGCAGCCGTGGCGGTAGCGGAGAGAAGATTTGGAAGCCTGCTCGAGGCAGAGAGTGAGGTAATTGTCAGTCTTCATTTTGATGTAATTGTAGTTGGTCTTGGGTCAGTTCAAGAGCTTTGAGAGAAGTTTTGTAGGCTTTGGAATTGCTTATGAGCTGATAGCTAGGTGTGCTTTCTGACTCTATGTCTAGATGTGGCTGTGGAGAAAGACGGACAGAGGTTGTAGCCGTGGAGTCATGGAACAATGCCGCCAAGCCGCTAGCCCCCAAATTCAACGATGCCTTCAATGCACGCCCCTGACGCAGTGTTCATGACAAAGTCACCATCCTGGCATTAATTCACACAAACCTTTCCATTCACGAAAAACTAGTGCTTCTTATACTGCTTAGATTCCACGCCTTGGATAGCCCCTCAGAATCGCGTGAGACTCCCGTCTCACTCCTCAGCCTCTTGTCACACAGAATTACTCTTAAAGAGGCAGGTCGTCTACCATCCCAGCCTAGTTGAATCACAGAGACCTGAAGTTTGACTTGAACAACCAATGACTATCATCATGAGTCACGAATGGAGTACTTAAAGCAAACACATCACTTTCGTCTCAATTGACTTACAGGCACTCACATTCTTTTAAAAGCTCAGAGTCGCTCATTGCTTCAGAGGCATCTTACTTAACTTAACACTCTAAAGTATCTATCAAGGCTCAGGCCGCAAATAAAAGAACACATCCCTCCCAATGGCTACAACACCAAATCCCACGGCTCAATTGCCGCTACAAACGATATCTGTATCCGAATCCTCGCCTCTCCCCGAGCCCATCGTCACCACCGCCCGCCTGAGTATCCGTCCCATGCACCCCCAAGACATCCCCTCCGTCGCCTTCGCCCAGAACTCCCCGGCCGTTGCCCGCTACATGAGCTCCGCCTTCGCGATCCCCTACACCCTCGTGCACGCCACCAAATGGATCGCGCAAAACCTCACACCGCCATATAACCACTTCGCCATCACTCTTCTGACCGATCCTACCACCGTCCTCGGCCAATTTGGCTTCATGCCTGGCCAGGATACCGAAGCACATACCGCGGTACTGGGTTATTGGCTGGGCGAGGCGTCTTGGGGAAAGGGTATCATGACGGAGGCGTTGGAGGCGATGACGGCATACGGGTTCCAGGAGAAGGGGTACCTGAAGCTTATAGCAAAGGTGGTTGCTGGGAATGCGGGGAGCGAGCGGTGCTTGAAAAAGTGTGGGTTTGTCGTTGAAGGTGTGATGAAAAAGCAGGTGCTCAAGGCGGGGGAGGTGAACGATTTGATATTCCTGGGGTTGTTGAAGGAAGAGTGGGAGAAGAGGCCCGAGGCGAAGAAGAATGATGAGTGATTGAGAGCGGGTGGTGGGTCAACGTATGTGATTCGAGGTATACGGAGAATGGTTACGGCATATCGAACCTTTCCAACTGGTTGCTTATGGTGTATAACAGCCGACTTGACTAGGAATGGGGCCATGCTTCGGGTTGCAGTATTGGTTCTTGCAGTAGGCCAGACTATTGTCCATCGTATTAGTATCGTCAACACTATAAAAGAGATCCAAGGATGTATAGACTTACTAGTTGTCGTTCATGCTTATAGTACTGCCAACAATCTTGTCAGTATTCCATTCGTGGGGACATCGGTAGGCTTACTATTCGCTACCACCTCTGCAAGCCCAACACCCGTTCACGCAATTTTGGTAATTGTTCTGAGCGGAGACGACACTGAGAAAGCCAACGAGGGCGAAAATGAGGAAGGTAGATAGCTTCATCATGAAGAGAGCTCCGAAAAGCATGGAGTGGCAGGCCGCTGGAGGTACGTAGCACGGTACGGATGAGAGTTGAGCGGGAGCGGGTGGCTTGAACTAACGACTTCAGCAGCCATTGCGCGCTTCTCCAGCCTTTTCTTATGGGCCAAGGAAGGCCTGAAATAATAAGTCCAATGGGAGCTTCGCGGTCGAGCGTTGACCCCTCTCCAGCAGCGATCCTGCACATCCTTCATTTCATCACGGGCTAGGAAGGTAGATCCTAGGACGAGAATGAAAAAATCAAAGGAACTTCCCGCCTTCAATAGACTCTAACCACCCTACATTAGCTCGACTGCGTCCTGTGTTTTGACAGCGTCTGTGGTGGCCCGAGACATTTTCCGAAATTTGATCGTGATGGAAGTAGACGGTTTTGACGGCCCTCTTACCTCGCCGGGCCACCTCAGGCAGTTGCAAGCAAGTATACGCATTGTGCATACGGGAACGATCGAATAAGTGTCGCTGCATAGTAGAGTCGTGCAGTAGTTCACGAGCGTCCCTCCCACTCCTCTACTTCGGAGGCAGGCCGGCGGGGGACGACATCCTTCGAGACATCTCACTGCACGTTACCTTCAGAATCTCGCCATCTTGATCATCAACGCTTAGAGCCCTGCACGCCACGGCGCTCACTAGTCTTACGGAGTCGGTCGCGAAAGACCTCGTCCGAAGGTAGTCCCTATAAGATTTATAGAGACCATGGACGATTAACGCAAACACTTCGATCCTTTCAAACGAGGGCGCCGTTTACCAACATGTAATCACGAAACCACATCGTCACTAAAGTCCTACCAGTTCGATGGCGATGCCCGTTCGTCCCAACGGGCGGTCGTGGAACCGCGTACCAGATTGACCCTGATTCTCTGCAGGTGCTACCAATAATGACGGTGGCATGGTACTTACCCGCACCTGTACACAAGAAGTTCCAATCTGCTACAAAACCTTCAGGTCTTCCCATCAATTGCTGCGTACATTCATCCTTTCCTCCTCCTCTATCTCCATTTCATCTCATACGAAACCCATCCCAAACTCTAAACCACCTCAAAATGCTCAAATCACTCTCCCTTCTCATCCTCTCGCTTTCCTTCTTCATCATACGAACCACCGCAACACCCTACCCGACCGGCCCCCTCAAACCGGTCTTCCTCGTCACCACCCCCCAACGCACCCCCTCCTCAAACTCCTCCCTCCTCCATTCTGTCAGCGCGACATGTCTCTTTGACCCTTACCACCAGCCCAACTTCCTTCTCCGCCTGACCGGCCCCGGGTATGGCAGCTTACCCAACTTCACGCTCACAGACGGCACGCTACACACCACTATCTACAACTTCGGGCCGCCGGCTATGGGGACATTTGAGTACAACTCTACACTAGTATTGGAGGGACAGGAGCTGCAGTTTCTCGCGGCGCCGCAGGGAAAGGGGAATTTAGCATTAGTCGGGGGGTATTTACTCGCTGTGGATGGGGCGGTGGAGGGGTGGGAGGTTTGTGTGGAAGAGTTGGGGCAGAGTGTGGTGAGTCTAGTTTTTTTTCTTCTTGGGGACCAAGGAGAGGTATGGAGGGAGGCTAACATGGTGTTCTAGATTAAGTGGAAGAGTGGGGATGCGACTTGTAATGCTACGTATATCCAGGCAGTTACCACGCCGCCGTATTGAAAGTGGTGGGGATGGGAGGACAGAAAAGGCGGGTTGGGATAGATGGGTCGGGAAAGATAAATACGTCTGCGTGTACTGCTCTGACGTGACTCCGAGGCGTGTCCTGTAAGAGCTCGAAAGTGCGGTAACTTGGAGGCATCAACATCACCAAGACATGCCACAGAAGCTGAATGCTTAATTTCCTCGGGGATCACGGTCCAAAGCCATGCAATTCATTCGAGGTAGAAATCAGAACGTTATGTATATAGATCGTGAATCTGATATGGAAATCATGAAAAGTAGAACTTGGAAGAATCGCAGAAGTGCTTTGATGGGGTGAACATGCAGGAAGCATCTCTACCCATCAATTCTCGTTCCTGTCCCATTCGCCTCAAACCTTCAAGAAGCTCTCCATGTTGCTAGAAACTGAGGAGCAAGAAGGGAGTCGGGCTCGGAAGAAGTGTTAGACATGGCTCCTCTGGTATCGCGCTCAGAATTCGATCATCACACTACGCTCTGCCTTACTCGCGAGGTTAAGGAACTTCTCGTACAATTCTGCCCTCAAGTCGAAAATCCTTCTCACCCAAACCAACCGGAACCATGCCGCCCGGAAATGGAGGATCGAGATGAGTTCGAAGGATCTAACGTGAGAACCCTTCCTTCTTTCTTGTATTTTACTATAATAAGTTAATAGCTCTAATAAAAATAGGGGGTTGATAATCTCACACCACCTAATCCCTCCAGGCACACCCCCTAATTCCTCCAGGCACACACCCCCTCTTAGCGCTTCACCACCTTCTGATTGGCTCGGAGCAGTGCGGAGGAAGCTCCGGGCATTCACTTTTACGTCTCTCTACACGTGACGCTATACGCAAGGCCGTATGTGATGCTATACGCGAGGCCGTACATGATGCTATACACGAGCTCACGTACAGCTATATAGCTATGCCGATTCGTATAGCCTCACATATAGCCTCAGGTACGAGCTCAGGTACGAGCTCACGTAGTCTAAGTCTAAGTATGAGTATAGAATAGAATTCTATTCTAGAAGTGCCTACGTGCCTAATAGCATGCCAAACCTGCCAAAACCTCGCCTTATTACAGCTCCTTTTGCATCAAGCCTAGCCCCCTAGCATCGCCGCCTACACCTACTCTTCACCTTGATTAATATACCCCTCGATTTCCTCATCATACGCTGCAAGCTGACGTAGAAGCTCCTCTCGGCTAAGCCTCTGTGCTTGAGGATGAGGCTGAGGCTGAGGCATAGGCTGAGGCGTAGGCTGAGTACTATCTTTCCTCTGCAGTGCCTTTTTCCGTGGTACCTTATCCTTTGCACCAGGCGGCCGGCCGCGGTTCTTAGCTGCAGGTGCAGCCGTAGGTGTAGCTGTAGGCGCTGCTGTATGCGCTGCTGTATGCGCTGCTGTATGCGCTGCTGTATGCGCTGCTGTATGCGCTGCTGTAGGTACTGCCGTAGGTGCTGCCGTAGGTACTGCCGTAGGTGCTGCCGTAGGTACTGCCGTAGGTGCTGCCGTAGGTGCTGCCGTAGATGCAGCTGTAGGCCTAAGAAGGGCTGGATCAATAC